>NC_139952.1:19568835-19708835 GCF_963454915.1 Gymnoscopelus microlampas
ACTTACTCCCCTTTTAACCCGTACATCTACATAAACGTTTGGATTTCAAATATAAAGTGCTTACCCCATGGCCAAAAATGTTACAATTCTATTCGGGTTCACAAAAATAGCTGTGTCTTTTGTATTGTTCAATAAAAAGCATTTTAATCCAATAGGTGGCCATTTTCTTCGTATTTTCTCCATATGCTTTCAACTACGCGATCCTATTGGTTGGAAGGTGTACTTTGATACATTATAACTCTATAAGAAAATGGCCACCAATCACATTAAAATATTTTTTATTGAACAATACGGAAAATACATACAGGTACTTCTGAGAACCCGTATATAATTATAACATCCGTGGCCATAGGGTAAGTAATTTATATTTGAAATGTGAACGTTTATGTAGATGTACGGGTCAAATAGGGGGAAAGTGCAACACTATGTTGTTGAAGTTCATCCACGACGGTCATGACAGATGACCGTCTTCTTGGATCCATGGCTACTCCAGTGGATGATGCGCTGCTGTGGCGCCACCTGGTGGCTGCCATGAGCATAAACGACATCTGTCAAACCAGAATCGGACCAAAGAATCCAGATGATGATGATGGCTAAAATGATTTAAAACTAAAAGTACTTCATTGTTGATAGTTTAAAAAAAAAAGAAAAGCAATGACTGACTAGATGGGCTTATTTTCTGAACCCAGAGTCAGAATGAAACATGCATAAACAGCATACATTGTTCATGTACCCATGTAAGTTGCATAACTGATCTCCAATTATTGGACAAAAACATATACAATATACATTATAGTTTAAATTTAGCCAGGATTTAGACGTTTAAATCAAAACCATATATAAACGTCTACATTTAGACCAGTTTTAAACCATGACATTTATTTTATTTTTTAGACATGTTTTTGAAAAAGATTTTTGTTAGAACGCTAACAGTATGTTTAGAAGTGATAATATCTCACTATTATCGCTTAAATAATGGCAGTTTGCATTAATGGTGATAGGCCAGTTCTGCAAATAGTCCTTTAAAATATGTTTCTATAACGGCAGTTCGCACTATTTGTGGTCGAGGACAGCCTAAATCAAAATAAACTCGACGTGACTGCACACTGCATACAATTAAACGTTATTTTAAAAACACTGATTTGTGCATCAATGGTGAATTTGCAGAATTAACAGTCAACCTGTGAATATAAGCACAATGTCAGTCTGTGTGAGACAGTCTGTGAATAATAGATGCATTCCATTTTATTTTATTTTAGGCAGCTATCTCCTCTGTGCCTTAATTGTCTGAAATTGCACCCTTCTACCATAATGGTATTAATTTAATTATTCTACCATATGAATCTGTCAATCATATTTATTAATGTAATTCATATTTTCATCCTTTATTCTCAGTAAAATATTTTATATGTCAAAAATATGTAGGTATTTGTTTTACTTTACTGGAGTATTTGCAATTTTCAGTACTTTTATTTCTACTCCATTACATCTCAGAGGCAAATATCATCATTTTACTCCACTACAATTATTTAAGAACTTTATTGTAGTTGGCCTACTTTGTAGATTTTGATTCTTCGTGACGTCACCGCGCGCGCCCACGCCCATTGCAGGCGGCTTTGCGGGTGAGATCAAAGGGAGAGCGCGCGCAGCGTTCAGCCCCCCCTCCCCCACACAGCGGCAAACACGAACCAGCGTTTGTGACACAGCTCTGTTTAATTATTTGGATTTGGAAGTAAAAAAGAGTGTTAAAAAGTTAACTAAACCACTCATAATGTAACATCATTCCACATGGACGTCGAGTAGAGTTAACAGGTGGAACAAGCTGTTAAAACGCTAAAACAAGACAATTGTCTCCGAGCAGGTGAGTTTTTTTAAATGGAATTGCGAGTAATTTCACAATTGCAACTAGGATGTGTGAAGTGAATATATAATATATGTGTTTTATTGAGCTGTGTTTTATTAGGCAAAACAATGTAAAACATCACAATTACATTTATAATACTTTGTCTAAAAGGCCTTGTTTCCATTGAGGTCCTCGGTATTCATTTCATGACAGGCCTTGGTCAGTGCTGGAAAGTAACAGAGTACATGTACTCAAGTACTGTAGGCTACTTTGAGTACAATTTTGAGATTTTTTTTTTTACTTTACTCGAGTATTTCCAATTTGCAGTACGTTTACTTCTACTCCACTACATCTCAGAAAGAAATATTGTACTTTTACTACACTACAATTGTTTGAAAACTTTAGTTACTAGTTACTTTTGATTATTATTATTTGACACACACAGAGCAGCAACACGACGTTTAATTGTTTGGCGGTAAAAAGACGGTTTAAAAGTGAACTTTAACAACTCCTAATGTAACATTAGTCCACATGGACATGGTTATGTGTAAAGTTATCAGTGTTAGGCTGGTGAAGAGCAGGCTGTTTAAAACACAAGTGAATGAATTCTCCATCCAGACAAACAGGTGAGCAGTGATTCTCAACCATTTAATTTCAAGGACCCCCAGTTTGACATGCATTAGGCTACGGACCCCCATTTAATGGCATTTCAATCTCTGGGACCCCACAACTGTAAAATCTATGTTAATGTAACTCTGAGAATTTTTTACCTCTCAGAGTTACAGACCCATAAGGGTCCATTTGGTGTTTGTGTAGATAACATAATAGTTGAGTTAACCCATTCAATCCGGGAATGCATCTGTGTCATTTTAAGATTTCTTTGGCTATTCAAAAACAGCAGATCTACAAGCTCATAGCGCGGCACCGAGTGCCGCGCTATGAGCTTGTAGATCTGCTATTTTTGAAAAAGTTATTGTGAAAATTTGTCAAATCTTTGAATATGTATATTTTTTAAAAGCGAAAAGTCAAATCTTTGCTTCTGGGGGGTCCCTGGAACAACACATTTTGAGATGGGGGGTCCGCTGGTTCCTATTTGTCTCTCAAGCAAGGTGGTTAAGATCATTGAAGGCTGGCTGAGCTCGTTCATTTGGAGCAAGAGACGGCCCAGGTTAAAATGATCAAAATTACAAGTTCTGTCTGGCCCTGAGGGTGGACTAGATCTTATAAAGTGTTATCAGGCAGCTGCACAATAGGCTCTATGCACAGCAGCCATATTGGGAATGAATTGGGCCCTTTCCTTACTTCCTTCACAGGTGTTGCCAATAATACTAATTTAGGCTCTGTTCCATTTAGTGTGGCACAGTAGTTGTCTTATTTTCAAGGACCCCCATAACTGAGAGTGTACAAATGTAACCAAATGGACCCTTACGTGTCCATTTTTACACTCTCAGAATTACACACAAGGGGCCATTTGGGAACCAAAATGGAACCAAAATGGAGTGTTTCTAGTGAGCCAACATGCACAATATCAGCACCCTGACCAGAATGGAACAGAGCCTTCATTAGTATAATTTGTAACACCTGTGAAGGAAGTACGGAAGGGGCCCAATTCATTCCCAATATGGCTGCTGTGCATAGAGCCTATTGCGGTTTGTAGCGGTCTGGTTAAAGGGTGACCAGCCTTCAATTTGTCTAGATATTGAAACTGTACAGTGTGATTATCCTCTCCGGCATCTCTTGTTTCTTACAGACCCTAAAACAGTGAAGAAACTTTGTAAAACCCCAATTGTTTCGTACACGCTTAGGGTGTGGAGGGTGACGAGGCTCCTGGAGGGCCGAGCCAAAATAACATCACCTCTCACCTCAATTCGGGGGAACCCAGACTTCCCTCCTGGCCTTAATGGCCCGGGGTTTAATTCTTGTAAAGATGGTGGTATAACAACATTAGGAAATGTGTCTGAGGGTCCTATACTCATGTCGTTTGATCAAATACTAGAAAAATATGGTACATTTTTTCATATTTTTTACAGGTGAGGGATTTCATTCTCAGGCGCACACAACACTATCAACTAACATAGGTACCTCTCCAATTGAAAGAGCATTGACAATGGATTTTACAAGGGGTTTTATTAGCATTCTCTATGGCCCTTTAAGATCCAATGCGACTGTTAACACCCTGGAGAGGAACACCCTAAGAGGAACTCAGAGTTACAGACCCATAAGGGTCCATTTGGTTCCATTTGTACACTGTCAGAGTTACAGACCCATAAGGGTCCATTTGGTTCCATTTGTACACTCAGTTACAGACCCATAAGGGTCCATTTGGTTACATTTGTACACTTTCAGAGTTACAGACCCATAAGGGTCCATTTGGTTACATTTGTACACTCAGTTACAGACCCATAAGGGTCCATTTGGTTACATTTGTACACTCTCAGAGTTACAGACCCATAAGGGTCCATTTGGTTACATTTGTACACTCAGAGTTACAGACCCATAAGGGTCCATTTGGTTACATTTGTACACTCAGAGTTACAGACCCATAAGGGTCCATTTGGTTACATTTGTACATGCACTGTCAGAGTTACAAACCCATAAGGGTCCATTTGGTTACATTTGTACACCCTCAGAGTTACAGACCCATAAGGGTCCATTTGGTTACATTTGTACATGCACTGTCAGAGTTACAGACCCATAAGGGTCTGTATTTGGCCGGTATATGTATTTGGCCACGGACCCCGTAAAAAAAATATATTCAAAGATTTGCACACATGTTCACGATTTTTCAAAAATAGCCAAAGTGTAAAATAAAGCTTTTTAGCTCAAATCTAAAAATGGTACAGATGCGTTCCAGGTTTTAAAGTACATTTTGATGCCAACACCTTGTGGTGTTTGACACACACACACACACACACACACACACACACACACACACACACACACACACACACACACACACACACACACACACACACACACACACACACACACACACAGCTGAGTCAAATGACTAATTGACATCACCAGCTGGTTTGGAAGTGACAGATCAATTGTGTTGCAATGTTTCCTCTGTGTGCATAATGACATTTTTGCCAGACATAGGGGGTCGGCCTACATGAGGCTTTGTCGGTCGGTCGGTCGGTCCCTCTTTTCCTCTGCACAGCCACACACGTCATGCGAAGCCATCCAGATCTCAACCACTAGGGGTCTGGCAGTACCAGGTCTCCTGGTTCCCTTGTTAAAGCAACACACAAGGACTAAAAGGGTTTTAAATATGTTTATTGAGGCTGTTGACCCTGTGAGGAAGTTAAATGATGTGTGGGTCACGTGTCTCCTCTGCAGAGCTGGTAGGGTAATCCTGTTGATCGGGAAAGCGCTGTAGAGCGTTGGTTCCCAAGGACCCCCCCCAGGGGTCCTTCGGGGGGTTCCAGGGGGTCCCCAGCAAAATGTGTTAATATAGAATCACAATAATTTTATTTGTAACCACTTTAACCTTTTATACTTTGGCTATTTTAGAAAAATCGTGAATATTTGTGCAAATCTTTGAATATAATATTTTTTAAAGCAAACATTTGTTAAAATCTTTGCTTCTGGGGGTCCCTGGAACAAAATATTTTGAGATGGGGGTCCACGGCCAAATACATATCATTTTGGGGGTCCTTGACATGAAAAAGTTTGAGAACCACTGCTGTAGAGGAGGAGGGATGTTCATATTTGTATCATGTTTTGTCTTTTTATAATTTGTGAATGAACTGGGCCTATGTGTGACATATAGTGAGATCTGTTTGGAAATTCCTTTATGATTAAGAGTCATTGTGTAGATAACATAATAGTTGAGTTAACCCATTCAATCCGGGAATGCATCTGTGTCATTTTAAGATTTCTTTGGCTATTCAAAAACAGCAGATCTACAAGGTCATAGCGTGGCACCGAGTGCCACACCTTGTAGATCTGCTATTTTTGAAAAAGACATTGTGAAAATTTGTCAAATCTTTGAATGATTATGTATATTTTTTAAAAGCGAAAAGTCAAATCTTTGCTTCTGGGGGGTCCCTGGAACAACACATTTTGAGATGTGGGTCCGTGGCCAAATACATATAATCTAGCGGGTACAAATACATATAATCTACCTATTAAGACCGGTGACACGTGTGTCATTTTAATATATCTTTGGCTAAAAATAGCAGATATACAAGCTCATAGCGCGGCACTGAGTGCCGCACTATGAGCTTGTAGATCTGCTATTTTATTTTTTAATCGTAAACATTTGTGCAAATATTTGAAAAACGTATGTTGCTATAACAGTGGTGATTCAACCTTTCCATGTCAAGGACCTCCAAAATGATATGTATTTGGCCGTGAACCCCCATCTCAAAATATGTTGTTCCAGGGACCCCCAGAAGCACAGATTGAAGTTAAACATTTTAGCTTTAAAACGCGTGCGTGTGTGTGTGTGTGTGTGTGTGTGTGTGTGTGTGTGTGTGTGTGTGTGTGTGTGTGTGTGTGTGTGTGTGTGTGTGTGTGTGTGTGTGTGCGCGTATATATATATGTATATATATATATTTTTATTTTTTTTTCAAAGATTTGCACACATTTTCCACCATTAAAAGAATAAATAGAAGATCTACAAACTGTGTGTGCAAATCACGGGTCCATTTGGTTCCATTTGTACACTCCGAGTTACAGATCTTTAAGGGTTCATTTGGTTCCATTTGTACACTCTGAGTTACAATTCTTTAAGGGTTCATTTGGTTCCATTTGTACACTCTGAGTTACAGATCTTTAAGGGTCCTTTTGGAATTTCGATTAGTATGATTTCCTTGTGTTTTTAATTTTATACTTAACCCCCCCCCCCCCCCCCCCCCCATAATCCTATTTGAACAGGAGACCCCCCACATAATCATATTTGAACTGGGGACCCCCCCAAATAATCATATTTGAACTGGGGACCCCCCCAAATAATTATATTTAATTATATTTGAACTGGGGACCACCCCAAATAATCATATTTGAACTGGGGACCCCCCCAAATAATCATATATGAACCGGGAACCCCCCCAAAAAAAATATATTTGAACTGGGGACCCCCCAAATAATCATATGAACTGGGGACCCCCCCAAAATAATCATATTTGAACTTAGTTTTTTAGTTTGACTCGGTTCCACAGATAAATATGACAATAGCCCATCTACAAGCTCACAACGCCTCGCACTGCGAGGCGTTGTGAGCTTGTAGATCGGCTATTTACAAAATGTTTTCCTTTCTTAGGTAATATTTGACAATTTGGCCAATGTATCACAATCTTTTTATAGTATATTTGGTTACTTTGGACGCAGTGATTATTAGTTTATTTTTATCTGTCATTTTAGAGGAATTAAAAAGGTCTTAAAAGTCCTTAAATTGTTACCTTATAAATGTGCAAATACCCTGTTTACACTTATACTGTATGTTGGTTTGTTTACTGTTGAGTGAGAACATAATGTTGCACATTAAGTTTACCATCTGGGGTAACCAGACCCCCCAAAATAATTTGGGGGGTTCCCCCCTGGGAGTCCTGACCCCCAGTTTGGGAACCATTGTTCTACTACTCAATGCTCAATCTATGCATTATCATTGTGTTTTGTAATAAAATGGAATCATTTACAGTAATAGAAATGTTTAAGACAATTTAAAAAAATGGTCTTATGATGAATCTGAATGCCCTCTAAATGCACAATAGCTTAAATGTGCTCAAAAAATAAAGTTTGACTTGATACACTAGGCTGTGTACAGTATGTTGTGACAGGATACAATATACATATATCTGGCTCTCGGTCACTTAAATTAATTGTTTTTTTCTTTCTTTTTTTCTTTCTTTCTTTCTTTCTTTCTTTCTTTCTCAGAGTGGAGACACAGACTGTGCTGAGATTGTTCTTGTGCCCTAAATGCCCAGAAGACTGAGGTTCTCACAGAGATGGCGGGAGGCGCCGCTGGAAGGCTCAACCCGACGATGCCCTTAGAGATGGAGATCTCTCTATCCATGGATTTGTCTGCCTGGGGGGGGGATTCCTCCGTGCGGTTGACCCTGGTCTTAGGTGGACCTCCACTGTGGCTCGATTGCTGCTCGATCAGATTTCTGTCGACTACGGTGGTCTCCACTGGTGGTCTCCGCCAAAGACCTCCGTCCGGCGGGGGTTTCCTCTGAAGACACCTCATAGTAGGACCTAATTTTAGGAACTAATGTTTCCTTTTCCTTTGCTGGATGCTGCAGTTGCTTCATGCTGCAGTCTGTTGGATGGTGCTTGTGGCGTATGCATGTTGGATGCTGATTGAGTCGTATGTGTGCTGATGTGGTTAAAGATGTTGCTCTGCTGCTTTTTTTTCCAGGTTGTGGAATCGACAATTGTATATGTATTTATTGTTTTCAGGTTGAATCTACAAGGTAGTTTTTTCAGGGTGTAGTACGACTATGTTGGTAGTGTAACCCTAACCCTAACACATTTCTTTCAGGTTGTAGTACGACTATGTTGTGGCTGTTATTTTGTGTGTGTGTGTGTGAGAGAGAATTTGCATTCAATATATTTTTATAAGCCTCTGTAAATCCAGGCCTGGACCTGGTCATTTCGTTCCGTTCACACTAATCACATGACGCTGCTACATTTTAATCAAGACAATCTAAGTTTTAATCTAAGTTTAATTTCTTGCCCGAAGAAGAACAAGATCAAGATCACCATGTTGATGTATTTAATCAACATGGTGATCTTGATCAACAACGAGATGCACATTTTGAATGATCAATTTCTAACCAATGGAGCAACTATTTTTGATTGCTCGCCCACATTTGGAGTTACATCATGGCAAGGTAACTATACAATCCAAAATCAGAATGTGGTACTTATGATCATATTATTTTATGAACAATCTAATGAGCATTTTTCTTTCTTTCTTGACCCAGATTGGACCAGGTGCTGAAGACGATGAGAGATTATCGCCTCTACATACTAGGCCAGGGGCCTTCAACTAGATTAGACAGGGGGCCAAAATTGTTAAATGAATTGAGGTCGGGGGCCACAGGCCTATGAAAACAAAAGAAAATAACCAAATGTTCATGGTTAACCGTTTAACCGGTAACTGTTAAGACATTTGTAACCAGATAATACCGGTTTAATGGTTCATATTTATTTTTCATTTAATTGTTAGTGCAAATTCATCCCCCCCCCCCCCCCCCCCCCCCGACATAAAGTGGTGCCTCGAGGCAGATTCACAGCAACCACATAAGACTGCAATTCTGCCTTAAGTTAAACACAGGGAAATAAAGTACCATGCGCACTTCAAGAAGCTGACAAGCTGACATAGACCTGAAGGCTGTGGGATTTCCCTTTCAAAACATTTCACAGAATAACACCATGTTTTGCAGTAAAACTATGGTTTGAATTCAAATGTTTTCTTCGATCAAAAATCTTGCAGTTTGATAACTGAGGTAATTATGTACTATGCATGATAATGCAGCATGGCAGATCTACAGCAGTAGGAATACATTTCCTGACACAGTGGAGGATCGTCCCCAAATATTCTGGAATACAACTGCTTCCAATAATTAATTAGTCAAATCAATTAAGCATGTGTCACTCCTCCAGCGCAGTCAGGACTGGGAAATTACTTAATAGTTGATAACAACACAATATACTATTGTAATTTTCCCCAAATTATCATCAACATTGACCATCATAGTTTAAAAGTACATAAACAAGTGGAGTAAGTTCTCACTATAAACCACATTGTTTCAGAGGACATAAGACACTAATAACAAATACAATATAAATACTGACCCATAAAGATGAATGCCACTAATGCCATATAGTCATAATCATCTGTACCAACCAAGTGTAGCCAGTGTTGGGAAAGTTCACTTTCTACATGAACTAGTTCAGTTCATAGTTAATAATTACACATTTTGAACTAAAGTTCCTGGTTCCAAAAATGAACTATTTACTTCATTTATTGTTCTTTTAAAAATGTAAAAAATTATTGCCACAGCCATATAAAACCACAGACAGCAATTATTTTTCCTGTTTTAACACCTACTAGTACTAACAGTAATACTAGACACACACACCTCGCCTCTGCAGTGCTCTGTGAATGCAGTCTGTCTCATTCCTCTCCAAAAGCCCTTGATGGAATATGAATAAGGATTACTGTGATTATGGTAAACTCACATTTCCTATGGCAGACACCATACCTGTAACTTTAACTAACCCCCCCAAAAAAACATGTCCTATCCGTCCTGTCTATGTAAGTGTCCTATCCATCCGTCCTGTCTGTGTAAGTGTCCTATCCATCTGACCTGTCCATGTAAGTGTCCTATCCATCTGTCCTGTCTATGTAAGTGTCCTATCCGTCCTGTCTGTGTAAGTGTCCTATCCATCCTGTCTATGTAAGTGTCCTATCCATCCATCTTATCTGTCTAAGTGTCCTATCCATCCATCCTGGCTGTGTAAGTGTCCTATCCATCCATCCTGTCTGTGTAAGTGTCCTATCAATCCATCCTGTCTGTCTAAGTGTCCTATCCGTCCTGTCTGTCTAAGTGTCCTATCCGTCCTGTCTGTCTAAGTGTCCTATCCATCCATCCATCCATCCATCCCACCTGTTGAAGTGTCCTATCCATCCATCCCACTTGTTGAAGTGTCCTATCCATCCATCCACCCCGTCTGTCGAAGTGTCCTATCCATCCATCCATCCCGTCTGTCGAAGTGTCCTATCCATCCATCCCGTCTGTCGAAGTGTCCTATCCATCCATCCATCCATCCCGTCTGTCGAAGTGTCCTATCCATCCATCCATCCCGTCTGTCGAAGTGTCCTATCCATCCATCCCGTCTGTCGAAGTGTCCTATCCATCCACCCCGTCTGTCGAAGTGTCCTATCCATCCATCCATCCCGTCTGTCGAAGTGTCCTATCCATCCATCCACCCCGTCGGTCGAAGTGTCCTATCCATCCATCCATCCCGTCTGTCGAAGTGTCCTATCCATCCATCCACCCCGTCTGTCGAAGTGTCCTATCCATCCATCCACCCGTCTGTCGAAGTGTCCTATCCATCCATCCATCCCGTCTGTCGAAGTGTCCTATCCATCCATCCCGTCTGTCGAAGTGTCCTATCCATCCATCCACCCGTCTGTCGAAGTGTCCTATCCATCCATCCACCCGTCTGTCGAAGTGTCCTATCCATCCACCTAGTCTGTCGAAGTGTCCTATCCATCCATCCATCCCGTCTGTCGAAGTGTCCTATCCATCCACCCCGTCTGTCGAAGTGTCCTATCAATCCACCCATCCCGTCGGTCGAAGTGTCCTATCCATCCATCCATCCCGTCGGTCGAAGTGTCCTATCCATCCCGTCGGTCGAAGTGTCCTATCCATCCATCCATCCCGTCGGTCGAAGTGTCCTATCCATCCCGTCTGTCGAAGTGTCCTATCCATCCATCCATCCCGTCTGTCGAAGTGTCCTATCCATCCATCCATCCATCACGTCGGTCGAAGTGTCCTATCCATCCATCCATCCCGTCGGTCGAAGTGTCCTATCCATCCATCCACCCCGTCTATGTAAGTGTCTATCCATCCATCCCGTCGGTCGAAGTTTCCTATCCATCCATCAACCCCGTCTATGTAAGTGTCCTATCCATCCATCCATCCCGTCGGTCGAAGTGTCCTATCCATCCATCCCGTCTGTCGAAGTGTCCTATCAATCCACCCATCCCGTCGGTCGAAGTGTCCTATCCATCCATCCATCCCGTCGGTCGAAGTGTCCTATCCATCCATCCCGTTGGTCGAAGTGTCCTATCCATCCATCCATCCCGTCTGTCAGCAATGATGAGGAACTACCAGTTTGTGGGAATGATGACTGATTGGTCTCTGCAGCGTCCTCTGCAGCCCCGTATCCAGAACCCTGTATCCATAACTTTGTATCCAGAGCCTGCAGCCCTGTATCCAGAACCCTGCCGATCTGCCGATCACATAATCACCTCTGTGTCCTCTACAGACCACCACCGGAGGCCGGCCTCTTTGATGTTTGACCCGAGATGAGGGCGTGGCTGCACGACATTGAGCTGGATGGAGATAAACGAAAGAAGAAGAAGCCTGAGTCTCACTTATGTTTGTAATATATTTTAATATGTGTAATATATGTAATATCTATTTACTTCTGTTTATAATGTAATATATAATATCTGTTTACGTCTGTTCATCCATCCCGTCTGTCGAAGTGTCCTATCCATCCATCCACCCAGTCTGTCGAAGTGTCCTATCCATCCATCCATCCCGTCTGTCGAAGTGTCCTATCCATCCATCCACCCCGTCTGTCGAAGTGTCCTATCCATCCATCCATCCCGTCTGTCGAAGTGTCCTATCCATCCATCCCGTCTGTCGAAGTGTCCTATCCATCCATCCATCCCGTCTGTCGAAGTGTCCTATCCATCCATCCACCCGTCTGTCGAAGTGTCCTATCCATCCACCTAGTCTGTCGAAGTGTCCTATCCATCCATCCATCCCGTCTGTCGAAGTGTCCTATCCATCCATCCCGTCTGTCGAAGTGTCCTATCCATCCATCCCGTCTGTCGAAGTGTCCTATCCATCCATCCAGTCTGTCGAAGTGTCCTATCCATCCATCCGTCTGTCGAAGTGTCCTATCCATCCATCCCGTCTGTCGAAGTGTCCTATCCATCCATCCACCCCGTCTGTCGAAGTGTCCTATCCATCCATCCACCCGTCTGTCGAAGTGTCCTATCCATCCATCCACCCGTCTGTCGAAGTGTCCTATCCATCCACCTCGTCTGTCAAAGTGTCCTATCCATCCATCCACCCGTCTGTCGAAGTGTCCTATCCATCCATCCACCTGTCTGTCGAAGTGTCCTATCCATCCACCTAGTCTGTCGAAGTGTCCTATCCATCCATCCATCCCGTCTGTCGAAGTGTCCTATCCATCCACCCCGTCTGTCGAAGTGTCCTATCAATCCACCCATCCCGTCGGTCGAAGTGTCCTATCCATCCATCCATCCCGTCGGTCGAAGTGTCCTATCCATCCCGTCGGTCGAAGTGTCCTATCCATCCATCCATCCCGTCGGTCGAAGTGTCCTATCCATCCCGTCTGTCGAAGTGTCCTATCCATCCATCCATCCCGTCGGTCGAAGTGTCCTATCCATCCATCCACCCCGTCTATGTAAGTGTCTATCCATCCATCCCGTCGGTCGAAGTTTCCTATCCATCCATCAACCCCGTCTATGTAAGTGTCCTATCCATCCATCCATCCCGTCGGTCGAAGTGTCCTATCCATCCATCTCGTCTGTCGAAGTGTCCTATCAATCCACCCATCCCGTCGGTCGAAGTGTCCTATCCATCCATCCATCCCGTCGGTCGAAGTGTCCTATCCATCCATCCCGTCGGTCGAAGTGTCCTATCCATCCATCCATCCCGTCTGTCAGCAATGATGAGGAACTACCAGTTTGTGGGAATGATGACTGATTGGTCTCTGCAGCGTCCTCTGCAGCCCCGTATCCAGAACCCTGTATCCATAACTTTGTATCCAGAGCCTGCAGCCCTGTATCCAGAACCCTGCCGATCTGCCGATCACATAATCACCTCTGTGTCCTCTACAGACCACCACCGGAGGCCGGCCTCTTTGATGTTTGACCCGAGATGAGGGCGTGGCTGCACGACATTGAGCTGGACATCTAATGATGATAAACGAAAGAAGAAGAAGCCTGAGTCTCACTTATGTTTGTAATATATTTTAATATGTGTAATATATGTAATATGTATTTACTTCTGTTTATAATGTAATATATAATATCTGTTTACGTCTGTTCATCCATCCCGTCTGTCGAAGTGTCCTATCCATCCATCCCGTCTGTCGAAGTGTCCTATCCATCCATCCGTCTGTCGAAGTGTGCTATCCATCCATCCATCCCGTCTGTCGAAGTGTCCTATCCATCCATCCATCCCGTCTGATGAAGTGTCCTATCAATCCACCCCGTCGGTCGAAGTGTCCCATCCATCCCGTCTGTCGAAGTGTCCTATCCATCCATCCATCCTGTCTGTCGAAGTGTCCTTTCCATCCATCCATCCCGTTGGTCGAAGTGTCCTATCCATCCATCCATCCCGTCGGTCGAAGTGTCCTAACCATCCATCCATCCCGTCGGTCGAAGTGTCCTATCCATCCATCCATCCCGTCTGTCGAAGTGTCCTATCCATCCATCCCGTCTGTCGAAGTGTCCTATCCATCCATCCCGTCGGTCAAAGTGTCCTATCCATCCATCCTGTTTGTCGAAGTGTCCTATCCATCCATCCCGTCTGTCGAAATGTCCTATCCATCCATCCATCCCGTCTGTCGAAGTGTCCTATCCATCCATCCATCCCGTCTGATGAAGTGTCCTTTCAATCCACCCCGTCGGTCAAAGTGTCCTATCCATCCATCCATCCCGTCTGTCGAAGTGTCCCATCCATCCATCCATCCCGTCGGTCGAAGTGTCCTATCCATCCATCCCGTCTGTCGAAGTATCCTATCCATCTATCCATCCATCCTTCCCGTCGGTCGAAGTGTCCTATCCATCCATCCCGTCTGTCGAAGTGTCCTATCCATCCATCCACCCAGTCTGTCAAAGTGTCCTATCCATCCATCCATCTCGTCTGTCGAAGTGTCCTATCCATCCATCGACCCCGTCTGTCAAAGTGTCCTATCCATCCATCCATCCCGTCTGTCGAAGTGTCCTATCCATCCATCCCGTCTGTCGAAGTGTCCTATCCATCCATCCCGTCTGTCGAAGTGTCCTATCCATCCATCCCGTCTGTCGAAGTGTCCTATCCATCCATCCCGTCTGTCGAAGTGTCCTATCCATCCATCCAGTCTGTCGAAGTGTCCTATCCATCCATCCGTCTGTCGAAGTGTCCTATCCATCCATCCGTCTGTCGAAGTGTGCTATCCATCCATCCATCCCGTCTGTCGAAGTGTCCTATCCATCCATCCATCCCGTCTGATGAAGTGTCCTATCAATCCACCCCGTCGGTCGAAGTGTCCCATCCATCCTGTCTGTCGAAGTGTCCTATCCATCCATCCATCCTGTCTGTCGAAGTGTCCTTTCCATCCATTCATCCTGTTGGTCGAAGTGTCCTATCCATCCATCCATCCCGTCGGTCGAAGTGTCCTAACCATCCATCCATCCTGTCGGTCGAAGTGTCCTATCCATCCATCCATCCCGTCGGTCGAAGTGTCCTATCCATCCATCCCGTCGGTCAAAGTGTCCTATCCATCCATCCCGTTTGTCGAAGTGTCCTATCCATCCATCCCGTCTGTCGAAGTGTCCTATCCATCCATCCATCCCGTCTGTCGAAGTGTCCTATCCATCCATCCATCCCGTCTGATGAAGTGTCCTTTCAATCCACCCCGTCGGTCAAAGTGTCCTATCCATCCATCCATCCCGTCTGTCGAAGTGTCCCATCCATCCATCCATCCCGTCGGTCGAAGTGTCCTATCCATCCATCCATCCCGTCGGTCGAAGTGTCCTATCCATCCATCCCGTCTGTCGAAGTGTCCTATCCATCCATCCACCCAGTCTGTCAAAGTGTCCTATCCATCCATCCATCTCGTCTGTCGAAGTGTCCTATCCATCCATCGACCCCGTCTGTCAAAGTGTCCTATCCATCCATCCATCCCGTCTGTCGAAGTGTCCTATCCATCCATCCCGTCTGTCGAAGTGTCCTATCCATCCATCCACCCAGTCTGTCAAAGTGTCCTATCCATCCATCCATCTCGTCTGTCGAAGTGTCCTATCCATCCATCCACCCCGTCTGTCGAAGTGTCCTATCCATCCATCCATCCCGTCTGTCGAAGTGTCCTATCCATCCATCCCGTCTGTCGAAGTGTCCTATCCATCCATCCATCCCGTCTGTCGAAGTGTCCTATCCATCCATCCCGTCTGTCGAAGTGTCCTATCCATCCATCCAGTCTGTCGAAGTGTCCTATCCATCCATCCGTCTGTCGAAGTGTCCTATCCATCCATCCCGTCTGTCGAAGTGTCCTATCCATCCATCCCGTCTGTCGAAGTGTCCTATCAATCCATCCATCCCGTCTGTCGAAGTGTCCTATCCATCCATCCAGTCTGTCGAAGTGTCCTATCCATCCATCCGTCTGTCGAAGTGTCCTATCCATCTATCCCGTCTGTCGAAGTGTCCTATCCATCCATCCGTCTGTCTAAGTGTCCTATCCATCCATCCATCCCGTCTGTCGAAGTGTCCTATCCATCCATCCATCCCTTCTGATGAAGTGTCCTATCAATCCACCCCGTCGGTTGAAGTGTCCCATCCATCCCGTCTGTCGAAGTGTCCTATCCATCCATCCATCCCGTCTGTCGAAGTGTCCTATCCATCCATCCATCCCGTCGGTCAAAGTGTCCTATCCATCCATCCCGTTGGTCGAAGTGTCCTATCCATCCATCCATCCCGTTGGTCGAAGTGTCCTATCCATCCATCCCGTCGGTCGAAGTTTCCTATCCATCCATCCCGTCGGTCGAAGTGTCCTATCCATCCATCCCGTCTGTCGAAGTGTCCTATCCATCTATCCATCCATCCATCCCATCGGTCGAAGTGTCCTATCATCCATCCCGTCTGTCGAAGTGTCCTATCCATCCATCCATCCCGTCGGTTGAAGTGTCCTATCCATCCATCCATCCCGTCTGTCGAAGTGTCCTATCCATCCATCCATCCCGTCGGTCGAAGTGTCCTATCCATCCATCCATCCCGTCGGTCGAAGTGTCCTATCCATCCATCCACCCCGTCTATGTAAGTGTCCTATCCATCCATCCATCCCGTCGGTCGAAGTGTCCTATCCATCCATCCCGTCTGTCGAAGTGTCCTATCCATCCATCCATCCCGTCGGTCGAAGTGTCCATCCACCCCGTCTATGTAAGTGTCCTATCCATCCATCCATCCTGTCTGTCGAAGTGTCCTATCCATCCGTCCCGTTTGTCGAAGTTTCTTATCCATCCATCCATCCCGTCTGTCGAAGTGTCCTATCCATCCATCCACCCCGTCGGTCGAAGTGTCCTATCCATCCATCCACCCCGTCTGTCGAAGTGTCCTATCCATCCATCCACCCCGTCTGTCGAAGTGTCCTATCCATCCATCCACGCCGTCTGTCAAAGTGTCCTATCCATCCATCCATCCATCCCGTCGGTCGAAGTGTCCTATCCATCCATCCATCCTGTCTGTCGAAGTGTCCTATCCATCCGTCCCGTTTGTCGAAGTTTCTTATCCATCCATCCATCCCGTCTGTCGAAGTGTCCTATCCATCCATCCACCCCGTCGGTCGAAGAGTCCTATCCATCCATCCACCCCGTCTGTCGAAGTGTCCTATCCATCCATCCATCCATCCCGTCGGTCGAAGTGTCCTATCCATCCATCAATCCCGTATGTCGAAGTGTCCTATCCATCCATCCACCCCGTCTATGTAAGTGTCCTATCCATCCATCCATCCCGTCGGTCGAAGTGTCCTATCCATCCATCCACCCTCAAGTGTCCACACCTCAAGGCCATCAAGCTGGTTTCCGCAAGAATAGATCCTGCACGGACCAGGTGGACACTTAAGATTAGTATTTTCATGATAAAGGTTGTTTGTGTAAATCTGTTATGATTATCCTTTTTGAAGAATGTATTCGGCTGCATTTAAAAAAAAAAAATGGTAATTGTCATGCCTTCGAATTATCGGCCGGAAATGTCCGTGTACGTCTGTTTGCAATCTTTGTGACGTCCGTGTACGTCTGTTTGCAGTTGGTAATCTATGTGACACATGTGTACTTCTGTTGGTAACATGTTTCAATTTGTCTCGCCAGGGTTTTTGTCCTGTCCCAATTGTTGATTTGCACCCCCCCCCCCCACAGAGACTGGGGTTAACGTCGGAAAGGCGACACGTCGGAAAGGCGAAATGCACCCCATTTGGTTACATTTGTACACTCAGTTACAGACCCATAAGGGTGCATTTGGTTACATTTGTACACTCAGTTACAGACCCATAAGGGTCCATTTGGTTACATTTGTACACTCAGTTACAGACCCATAAGGGTCCATTTGGTTACATTTGTACACTCAGTTACAGACCCATAAGGATCAATTTGGTTACATTTGTACACTCAGAGTTACAGACCCATAAGGGTCCATTTGGTTACATTTGTACACTGTCAGAGTTACAGACCCATAAGGGTCCATTTGTTCTTAATCTATCATTTAGCTGGCCCTCTGACCCCCTGGAACTCCCTCAAGGACCCCTGGGGGACCCCTGACCCCACTTTGAGAACCAATACACTAGGCTGTGTATGTTCCCTCACTTTAATGAATTATTTCTTTCTTTCTTTCTTTCTTTCTTTCTTTCTTTCTTTCTTTCTTTCTTTCTTTCTGTCTCTCTTTCTTTGTTTCTCAGAGTGGAGACACAGACTGTGCTGAGGTCATTCTTGTGCCCTAAATGCCCAGAAGACTGAGGTTCTCACAGTATAACATCCTACCAGAACATCCAGCTCTAATGACTACACAGAGGTTATCTGGTGAAGCTACCTAAGAATTCTGTGTGAGTTTTTCTTTTTTTCTTTACTTATACATATATATATATAATATTTCCAATTTGCAGTACTTTTACTTTACTCTACTACATCCAAGAGACAACTATTGTACTTTTACTCCACTACTATTTGCAAACTTAAGTTACTAGTTACTTTGTAGATTTTGATTATTACTAAACATATATTAAACACTTCAGCCATTTCGGCCATTTGAAAATGGCAGATCTACAAGCTCACAATGCGTCGTGATGCGACACATTGTGAGCTTGTAGATCTGCTATTTTCAAAAGATTTGTATCCATTTGAAAACTTGTGAAACAGGACATTCTGCATAATGAGTACTTTCTACTTTTGGGACTTTACCCATTAAGACCTGAAGCCGATTCTACATGTCTCCTAAATCCCTATTCTATAATATTCTGAAAAACGTATGTTTCTATATCAGTGGTGCTCAATCTGTTTCATGTCAAGGACCCCCAAAATTATATGTATTTAGCCACGGACCCCCATCTCAAAATATTTTGTTCCCGGGGGTCCCAGAAGCAAAGATTTGAGTTAAAAATGTTCGCTTTAAAAAAATATACATTCAAAGATTTGCACACATTTTCACGATTTTTCAAAAATAGCAGATATACAAGCTCATAGCGCGGCACTCAGCTATGAACTTGTAGATCTGCTATTTTTGAATAGCCTAAGTGTAAAATAAAGCTTTTTAGCTCAAATCTAAAAATGGTACAGATGCGTTCTAGGTCTTAAAGGGTTTTAAAGTACATTTTGATGCCAACACCTTGACGCCAACACCACACACACACACACACACACACACACACACACACACACACACACACACACACACACACACACACACACAGCTGAGTCAAATGACTAATCACCAGCTGGTTTGGAAGTGACAGATCAATTGTGTTGCATTGTTTCCTCTGTGTACATAATGACATTTTTAAAGTAACACACAAGGACAAAAGGGTTTTAAATGTGTTTATTGAGGCTGTTGACCCTCTGAGGAAGTTAAATGATGTGTGGGTCACCTGTCTCTCCTCTGCAGAGCTGGTAGGGTAATCCTGTTGATTGGGAAAGCGTTGGTTCTCAAAGTGCGGGGGGTTCCAGGGGGTCCCCAGCAAAATGTGTTAATATAGAATCACAATCATTTTATTTGTAACCACTATAGCCTTTTATACTTTGGCTATTCAAAAATAGCAGATATACAAGCTCATAGCGCGGCACCGAGTTCCGCACTATGAGCTTGTAGATCTGCTATTTTAGAAAAATCATGAATATTTGTGCAAATCTTTGAATATAATTTTTGTTAAAGCGAACATTTGTAACTCAATTCTTCGCTTCCGGGGGTCCCTGGAACAAAATATTTTGAGATGGGGGTCCAGAACAGAGCATAAAGTAAGCATTAAACCGATTTTAAGAAAAAAAAAAGAGTAAGTCAAATGTTGGAAATATTTTCATTTTGATATGGTGTAATGATTGAATGTAATGTTGGTATGGCACACTGACTGTCAAGAACATAGAAACAGGCCTATGTATGTTTTAAAGTGAACATATTTAACCGATCCGAGCTTCTGGAGGTCCCTGGAACAAAATATTTTGAGATGGGGGTCCGCGGCCAAATACATAACATTTTGGGGGTCCTTGACATGAAAAAGTTTGAGAACCACTGCTTTGTGAATGAATTGGGCCTGTGTATGATATAGTGGGATCTGTTTGGAAATTCCTTTATGATTAAGAGTAATTGTGTAGATAACTCCCGGGCCTTAGTTGGCCATAGTTGAGTCAACCCATTCAATCCGGGAACGCATCAGTGTCATTTTAAGATTTCTTTGGCTATTCAAAAACAGCAGATGTACAAGGTACAAGGTAGTCATAGTGCGGCACCGAGTGCCACACTATGACCTTGTAGATCTGCTATTTTTGAAAAAGAAATTGTGAAAATTTGTCAAATCTTTGAATATGTATATTTTTTTAAAGCGAAAAGTCAATTTTTTGCTTCTGGGGGCTCCCTGGAACAACACGTTTTGAGATGGGGGTCCGCGGCCAAATACATATCATTTTGCGGGTCCTTGAGAACCACTGATATAGAAACATACATTTTTCAAAAAACTGTTAGGATTTAGAAGACATTTGTAGAATCCCCCAAAGCAAAGAGTTGAGTTACAAATGTTTGCTTAAAAAAAAAAAATATATATATATATATATATATATATATATATATATATATATATATATATTCAAAGATCTTCTAAAATGTTCAAGATTTTTCAAAAACAGTAGATCTACAAGCTCATAGTGCGCACTCGGTGCCGCGCTATGAGCTTGTAGATCTGCTATTTTTTAATCATCTAAAAATGACACTGATTTGGTTACTTTGGATGCAGTAATTATTATTATTTTATTTTTATTTGTCATTTTAGAGGAATTAAAAAAGTCTTAAAAGTCCTTAAATTGTTACTTTATAAATGTGCAGATACCCTGTGTAGATACCCTGTGTGTGTGTGTGTGTGTGTGTGTGTGTGTGTGTGTGTGTGTGTGTGTGTGTGTGTGTGTGTGTGTGTGTGTGTGTGTGTGTGTGTGTGTGTGTGTGTGTGAATCTGAATGCCCTCTAAATACACAATAGCTGAAATGTGCTCTAAAAATAAAGTTTGACTTGATACACTAGGTTGTGTACAGTATGTTGTGACAGGATACTATCTAACTATATAAATGGCGAGCAACTTCCGCACCCTCGGTGGTGACACCCCACAGCTCTGTTATCGGATAAACAACGCACCGCCAGACCACATGTCGCCTACTGATTCGCCACGGCGGCCGCACTGAATTTACGCCTCGCGTAGGGGACATCTCACTGTTCACTACACCTTTTCCACCGCGCAACATAATTAATTCTACTCACCAAATGTCGGACAAAACGGAAGGGGAGGCAGCTTCGTACCGTTTACCGTGCGCACGACCTCATCACCACAACACCAGGCAGCCGCTGCGGGGGTTTTTTCCTTTTTTTCCAAACTTTTTTTTTGGTCACCATTTTCTCCAGGCACCATTTCTGGTGTAACGTCGGGTGTTTCTTTTCACCAGCCAATCACCTTTCACGTTGCCACGTCCGTTGCCACGTCGCGCTGACGTACGCTAAACAAGCGCTGCCGTGCGCACAATGCAAACGAGCCCAAAGGCGCGCAAAAATAAGCCGACCATTGCTTACACACACAGTCAGACCTGGCAACGCAGCCTACGCCAATCATGTGTGAGAGATCTACAAGCTATGGGGCAGAGACGCCACCGTATCTTAGCAACAACTACAGCGCTCACTCTCATTGGTCGTGTCACGCTAAGAGCAGTCTCCAGACAATGGCATCGCAGACAGCTTGCTGTTACTGCTGTAGCCATCACAGGCAGTTGCAGCACGACGGACAGGGCGCTGTGATAGCTGCCATGTCGCTAACGCTAACCTGGTTGTCATGCCTGCAGCGGCTGTGCAATCACTTTGTCAACAATGCACGTTCGTGTGGTGAATGTCTATATTGCTGCTCAGTTCGTCCATTGTAGATGGTGTATGTTTGTGTGTGTCTTCTGGAGAACTATGTAGCCCCCCCCCCCCCCCAAATACACGTACTCACAACAACACCAGGCGGCCGCAATCTTGCAGAAAGGGCTGCCATTCGCCAGCTTTCAGAAAAACAAGCAACCACCTTCATATTTTTTTTTTTTTTTTTTTTTTTTCCTTTTGGAAATTTTCATCCCACGATTTCCGCGCGGACCACCAGGGGGTCCGCGGACCCCCTGGTGGTCCGCGAAACATACAAAATATAATTTCTTCTACTTATTTTTCATCATTTTGTAACTTTTACATTACACTTTCTTACAATTTCTTTTTTTTTCCCTTTTTGCAAATGTTACTTAGACAATTTGTCTACCCCCATATACACACGCCCACGCGGGCCCCGTGCGCGTACATGCCTCTAACAGCCATAATCCCCATCTATACTGCCCACTACTCTGTGCTGCAGCTACACGGATACAGACACAGGGACACGGAGGGACCAACAAAGCAAAGCCCCGTGCGCGGCTGGGGTTGAGGGGGGCGTAGCCCCCCGAAACTCTAGTATACGTATATCTGGCTCTCGGTCACTTGAATTAATTGTTTGTTTGTTTGTTTGTGTTTTTGTTTCTTTCTTTCTTTCTTTCTTTCTTTCTTTCTTTCTTTCTTTCTTTCTTTCTTTCTTTCTTTCTCAGAGTGGAGACACAGACTGTGCTGAGATTTCTTCTTGTGCCCTAAATGCCCAGAAGAGAGATGGAGATCTCTCTATGCCTGGGGGGGGGATTCCTCCGTGCGGTTGACCCTGGTCTTAGGTGGACCTCCACTGTGGCTCGATTGCTGCTCGATCAGATTTCTGTCGACTACGGTGGTCTCCACTGGTGGTCTCCGCCAAAGACCTCCGTCCGGCGGGGGTTTCCTCTGAAGACACCTCATAGTAGGACCTAATTTTAGGAACTAATGTTTCCTTTTCCTTTGCTGGATGCTGCAGTTGCTTCATGCTGCAGTCTGTTGGATGGTGCTTGTGGCGTATGCATGTTGGATGCTGATTGAGTCGTATGTGTGCTGATGTGGTTAAAGATGTTGCTCTGCTGCTTTTTTTTCCAGGTTGTGGAATCGACAATTGTATATGTATTTATTGTTTTCAGGTTGAATCTACAAGGTAGTTTTTTTCAGGGTGTAGTACGACTATGTTGGTAGTGTAACCCTAACCCTAACATGTTTTTTTCAGGTTGTAGTACGACTATGTTGGTAGTGTTGTGGCTGTTATTTTGTGTGTGTGTGTGTGTGTGTGTGTGTGTGAGAGAGAGAATTTGCATTCAATATATTTTTAGACATAAGCCTCTGTAAATCCAGGCCTGGACCTGGTCATTTCGTTCGGTTCACACTAATCACATGACGCTGCTACATTTTAATCAAGACAATCTACGTTTTAATCTAAGTTTAATTTCTTGCCCGAAGAAGAACAAGATCAAGATCACCATGTTGATGTATTTCATCAACATGGTGATCTTGATCAACAACGAGATGCGCATTTTGAATGATCAATTTCTAACCAATGGAGCAACTATTTTTGATTGCTCCCCCACATTTGGAGTTACATCATGGCAAGGTAACTATACAATCCAAAATCAGAATGTGGTACTTATGATCATATTATTTTATGAACAATCTAATGAGCATTTTTCTTTCTTTCTTGACCCAGATTGGACCAGGTGCTGAAGACGCCTCTACGTACTAGACCAGGGGCATTCAACTAGATTAGACAGGGGGCCAAAATTGTTAAATGAATTGAGGTCGGGGGCCACAGGCCTATGAAAACAAAAGAAAATAACCAAATGTTCATGGTTAACCGGTAACTGTTAAGACATTTGTAACCAGATAATACCAACGGTTTAATGGTTCATATTTATTTTTCATTTAAATGTTAGTGCAAATTCACCCCCCCCCCCCCGACATAAAGTGGTGCTTGGAGGCAGATGCACAGCAACCACATAAGACTGCAATTCTGCCTTAAGTTAAACGCAGGGAAATAAAGTACCATGCGCACTTCAAGAAGTGCGCAAGTTGACATAGACCTGAAGGCTGTGGGATTCCCTTTCAAAACATTTCACAGAAAAACACCATGTTTTGCAGTAAAACTATGATCTGAATTCAAATGTTTTCTTCAATCAAAAATCTTGCAGTTTGATAACTGAGGTAATTATGTACTATGCATGATAATGCAGCATGGCGATCTACAGCAGTAGGAATACATTTCCTGACACAGAGTGGAGGAGTGTCCTATCCATCCATCCATCCCGTCGGTCGAAGTGTCCTATCCATCCATCCATCCCGTTGATCGAAGTGTCCTATCCATCCATCAATCCCGTATGTCGAAGTGTCCTATCCATCCATCCACCCCGTCTATGTAAGTGTCCTATCCATCCATCCATCCCGTCGGTCGAAGTGTCCTATCCATCCATCCACCCTGTCTATGTAAGTGTCCACACCTCAAGGCCATCAAGCTGGTTTCCGCAAGAATAGATCCTGCACGGACCAGGTGGACACTTAAGTTTAGTATTTTCATGATAAAGGTTGTTTGTGTAAATCTGTTATGATTATCCTTTTTGAAGAATGTATTCGGTGCATTTTTTTCGAATTTGGTAATTGTCATGCCTTCGAATTAGCGGCCGGAAATGTCCGCGTACGTCTGTTTGCAATCTTTGTGACGTCCGTGTACGTCTGTTTGCAGTTGGTAATCTATGTGACACATGTGTACTTCTGTTGGTAATATGTTTCATTTTGTCTCGCCAGAGTTTTTGTCCTGTCCCAATTGTTGATTTGCACCCCCCCCCCCCCCCACAGAGAGGGGGGGTGGGGGTGCCCCACTCTCGGCCTGCACCTTGTCGTGGTGAGTGGGCTTTAAACCAAGACAGGCCATTTAACCCATTAAAACCGGGAAAGAATCTGTGTAGAACCTTCCAGTACACTGTCAGTCTTATTATTATAATTGTTGATGCATATTACCTGCTTATGTAGGGTTCTAGCGCCACCCAGTGGGTGTTAGTATTGCAGTTTATGTATATTATATTTCATGTCAGTAATTATGGGGCCAGGCTTCCAGCATGGACCCATATTGTTATTGGCATTATTCCGTTTCTTCTTCTTCTTCTTCTTCTGCCGTTTTTGCCAGTTCTGGCTGAACCGTGCAGTCGCTTTTTATGAAACTCGGCCATATGGTAGATGGTCATGAAAAACGATCAAAAAATAAATCTCACAATCTTTCGTCAAAAGGTGGCGCTATAGCACTCAGTTGAAAATGACAACTTTGAACAGGTACAACTCATGCCCTGTTTCACCTACAGCCATGAAACTTCGATGCACACATGCGTCTCCTCATGCTGAACAACTTTCACACTCTGACTTTTGACCTCTGACCTTTAGATCTCCCACCATTTTGAATTATATGAAAAACAGTTAAAACCTATCTCCTCCTGGGATTTTTGAGTAATCTGCACGAAACTTTTTACACATGAACTTTGGACCTATACCAAAAAACGTTTGCAAAATATCTTCCATAAGTGAAAAAATGAAGCTTTAATGAGCCAATGAATATTGCAGTTTTATGACAATTATTCATCTGCCCCTAACACATACATGCAGACTTACCATTCTTTAAAACTTTGCAGAAATGTAAAGGGCCATTCCAAATATCACTGAAACCAATCTTACTCCAATTGGTCAAACGGGGGCGCTATAGCAATTTTTTGAAAATTGAAACTTTAAACAGGCAAAAGGCATGCCTCGTTTGGCCGACAGCCATTAGACCTGCTTACACATGTGCCTTGACTAATGAGGAACACATCTATCACGTTGACCAGTAAGCACCGCCCTTAGATTGTCCGCAATCTTGAGCAGTTTGAAAAACCCAGGATTTTTCAGCTATTTGCGTGAAACTGTATGATCTGTGTGATCTCCTTTTTCACAGGTTCTTGTCTGTTGGTGGCTTCTCGCTTAAATGTGTGCCCCACAACCTGAAGGTCACCAGTTCAAGCCTCACTTGGTGCAGACTTCATCTAAGTTGCATTTCACACAACATGACTATCAATGAATACATCTGCAATTGTTAAAGATAACATGAAATACTTAATTGAGTGTTTTTTACATACAGCTGATCTACAATCTCACAACTTTTCAGATAGCAATGAGAGTATGTTTTTTCAATGTATAACATACTTCATTGTGAAAATAGCCAATGTACAATCTGACAACTTTTAATGGTTTGTGAGCTTGTAGATCGGCTACTTTCACTAATTTTGGTTCTGAGGAGATGTACAATTTCTTCATTGGTAAATGGTTTGTGAACGAGTGATCTTAGTGTTAGTGAAACAGGGGCTTGGGTCATGACAGAAGGCAAGAGTTTGTGATCCTCAACAGACAACATCAGCCTGGACAAAGATATAGCACTATAGGTAGTGTTGCAGCTACCTAAGAGTGCTTCATGACCGTAAGGTTGCCGGTTCAAGCCTCACTTGATGCAGACTCATTTAAGTTGAAATGCAAAAAACATGACTCAATCTATTCCGTTTCCATGTCTCTCTCTCTGTCTCTTCAATCTATTCCATTTGTCTCTCTCTATGTCTCTTCAATCTATTCCGTCTCTCTCTCTCTCTCTCTCTCTCTCTCTCTCTCTCTCTCTCTCTCTCTCTCTCTCTCTCAGGGGTGGCCATAGCTGAGTGGTTAGGGAGCCAGAGACTCTGGTTGCCCCAGGTACGATTCCAGGCCAGGTCAGCAAATGTGTCGATGAAATGAAATTTGTCCCTGAGCAAGACTCTTAACCCCTAATTGCTCACAGACACTCATTGGAAACAAGACTGCAAGGACTTTCATGAACTGACCTGTTAAAGGAATTATCATTTCTCTTTCTCTCTCCTGGCCCCATATTATCGCTGCTTGCAGCTATATTCGTTGTTGTGTTGTTTTCTGTGTTTGTTTGCAGGTTTACAACCTAACAAATAGAGTGTAGAGTTTAGATGTGTGAGTGAGTGTTGTGTGTTTTAGACATCATCAATAAATCTGAAAAAGCACTTGTTTGAGTCGTGTCCGCTAAAGTTGGTTGCTTGACAACCCTGTGCGAGGGAGATCTACATACATAGAAGGTGTAATTGGTAGATAAACGTACAATCATTTTAATTTTAGATTTTGAAAAAACATTTTCTTTAGGGGGGGGGGGGGTCAGTGGCCAAATATATATATATGTATCAATTTGGGGGTCCTTGGCACGAAAAAGTCCAAGAACCACTGATTTAAACTCTGCTTCCAAAAGCTGAGTGCCATACATCGGATAAACTTTGTACAAATGACCTTTAGTATATTGTGATATAATTTATATGGACGTCGCAATGCGACGCATTGTGAGCTTGTAGATCTGCTATTTTCAAAAGATTTTTATGCATTTTATACATTTGAAAAGTTTGGGAAATGGGACATTCTGCATAATGAGTACTTTCTACTTTTGGTACTTTAGTACATTTTGAATTCCGGACTTTTACTTGCAACAGAGTACTTCTACATTGCAGTATTGATACTTTTACTTAAGTAAAGAAATTGAGTAATGTTTCCACCACTGCCTGTAAATGAGTCAAAGAGGTAAAAGACACTGGTATGGCACTCCTGGTTCACTAGGACGGGGTTGAGGCCCCTGAGGTGTCCTGATGGTTACATTTAGGTTAAAAGTGTATTTATAAGTGTAGTAATTTACAGGTACCCCCCAAAATAATCACATCTGAACTACTTTTGTCATTAAATTGTAACATTATAAATGTGCAGATACCCTGTATACGCTTATACTGTATGTTGGTTTGTTTACTGAGTGAGTAAACAATGTTGCCCATTAAGCTAATCATCTAGGGACCCCCTGGGGGTCCCAAACCAGTAGTGTGTTCTACCGTTACACGCTGTATATGCCGTATACAGTCCAGATTTTTTTGGGGGGAAAGCATACAGTCTAATAACCATTTCATTGAAAACGTGCGAGTGTATACCCACGACCACGCGCATCGTATCGTATACCCTCCGAAAAAACTTAGAACACACCACTGTCCCAAACCCCAGTTTTGGAAACACTGATTTTTAGAGGTACTAATGTTGTTCCCAAAACAAACTAACTAACTGACAAACTGACAAACTTACTAACATATTGACTAACTAACTAATTTACTAACTAACAAACAAACAGACTTACTAACTAACTAATAAACATACTGACTAACTCACTAACTAACTCACTAACTAACAAACATACTGACTAACTCACTAATTCACAAACTAACTAACTTACTAACTTACTAACTCAGCCTGGCGTGGCCAGACTAATATCACTGCGTAGATCATTTGTTTTTGCAATGGTAGATTCGTCTGAAACGAAGCAACACTGACTGACTGACTGACTGACTGACTGACTGACTGACTGACTGGGTTTGAAACATAACATTGATCTAAATCCATTGAACTAATACAGTGTATTTTATTCAATACTCTTTGTCGCCCTCGTGTGGACAAAATGAATAGAACAAGTGGAAGTGGTCAATAAATCCAGTGTTCACTCAGTTATCAACATATTAAAAAAGAGATGACGCAATATGGCACTAGTTTATACAATGTAGCTCACAATGAGACGCTTTGTGGGCTTGTAGATCTGCTTTTTTCAGCCCACGACACCATCGTAGAACAGAGCATAAAGTAAGCATTAAACCGATTTAAAAAAAAAAAAAAGAGTAAGTCAAATGTTGGAAATATTTTTATTTTGATATGGTGTAATGATTGAATGTAATGTTGGTATGGCACACTGACTGTCAAGAACATAGAAACAGGCCTATGTATGTTTTAAAGTGAACATATTTAACCGATCCGTGCTTCTGGAGGTCCCTGGAACAACATATTTTGAGATGGGGGTCCGCGGCCAAATGCATATCATTTTGGGGGTCCTTGACATGGAAAAGTTGGAGCACCAATGATATAGCAACACACTGTTAGGCTTTAGAAAACATTTTTATATATGTATTTGGCCGCGGACCCCCATCTCAAAATGTTTTGTTCTTGGCAACTTGGAAACACTTGGCAAGTTACTGTATGTAGTCTTCATTAGGGGGCCAAGCACTTAGTGCTATGGTACTGTATCTAGTCTTCATTAGGGGGCCAAGCACTTAGTGCTATGGTACTGTATCTAGTCTTCATTAGGGGTCCAAGCACTTAGTGCTATGGTACTGTATCTAGTCTTCATTAGGGGTCCAAGCACTTAATGCTATGGTACTGTATCTAGTCTTCATTAGGGGTCCAAGCACTTAATGCTATGGTACTGTATCTAGTCTTCATTAGGGGTCCAAGCACTTAATGCTATGGTACTGTATCTAGTCTTCATTAGGGGTCCAAGCACTTAATGCTATGGTACTGTATGTAGGCTTCATTAGGGGGCCAAGCACTTATTGCTATGGTACTGTATCTAGTCTTCATTAGGGGGCCAAGCACTTAGTGCTATGGTACTATATCTAGTCTTCATTAGGGGGCCAAGCACTTAATGCTATGGTACTATATCTAGTCTTCATTAGGGGGCCAAGCACTTAATTCTATGGTACTGTATCTAGTCTTCATTAGGGGGCCAAGCACTTAGTGCTATGGTACTGTATCTTTTTCTTTTTTTTATTTATTATTTTGGTTTGTTTTACCTTTGTATACACCTCAAGTCAAAATTAACTAATGCGTTTGTTTCATACTGTATGACACAGAGAGTTTGAAGGACCGAATGATCAGTTTATCAAGTAAGATGAGTTAAATGTATACGGAAAGTGGGGACCCAGAAGGCAGACGGAGGCTGTTGTATTTTTGAACATTTCAGTTTTACTTTTCAAAACAATATAAAGACCTGATCTGTAAAAAAAAAAAGTATGTGAACTGAAAATGTAAAATCCTATCATGTGCTTCACAATATTTGAAACAAAGGAGGAGTGTATGACCAAGGGAGGGATATGGCAGGGAGAAGGTTCAGGGGTTCTGGGACACACCAGGGGCAACATTTCAGCAAATTCAGTCCTCTATATCCGAGTCAGTCAAGTTTGCCTCTGTGATAAACAGGTCCTCTTTTTTCCTATAGACATTAGGAACATGTTGGTTCTCAGCACATTCTTTCAAATTGGGGATATTTACAAGACTTATTTTCAAATCATTCGATTCAAATCATTCGATTCAAATCATTAAATTTCCCTTTATAGTCCATGGGCCCAGGCCAGAATTTTCACTAATCAGGGACACTCAAGGTGGCAAACTCTAGTTTGGTATTTTGAAAAGATCTATATATCTAGATAATATTTCAACATGATAGCCCTTCCCAAGTAGTAGCTTATAGTCCCAGTTATCAGCCTTCAATGACACCAACCATAGTTCCAAAGAATGAAAAAATTCTCTAACTTTTTTTGAATAGAACATGTCATACAGAGGGAACAAAAAACATTATTCAATCTCTATCATTCACTTATTTAACCACATGAACCCTAGCATGCCTATTCTGGGGCGAACATTCAGCAAATGGCATGTCTACAATCCAAAAGAAAACCACCTAAGTGGAAAAAAGCGGCACAAAATAAAGATTGCAAGACAGTGGCTCAGATGTGGTTTCTCATTTCATTGAGATGTGGCCCCAATGTCCGGCATGATTAAAATGGACATCTGATAAAAATAATGGTCATAGATATTTTTAAGCATTAATGACAAGCAGGTGTGTAAATGCAGCCTAACACTTACAGCATGATATTTTGGATTGGACATAATTAGTAATATACACATTTTACAGCTGGGTCATCTTGCACAAATACACAAATTACCTATTACCATTTGAGCATTGAACGCATGCAGCGTGCGTAATGGTTTGTCAATAATCTGTTGAGTTTGAACACATTTCCTTCAGAATAACAAACAATCAAAGGGTAGCCTACTGTACAGGAATGCCGATCTACAAGCTCACAATGCGTCACGAAGCGACGCATTGTGAGCTTGTAGATCGGCTTGTAGATCGAGCTTGTAGATCGGGTATTTTCAAATGGCCGAAATGTATATAGGGTTGAAGTGGTTACTGTATGTTTTGTAATAATAATCAAAATCTACAAAGTAACTAGTAACTAAAGTTTTCAAAAAATTGTAGTAGAGTAAAAGTACAACATTTGCCCCTGAGTAGAAGTAAAAGTACTGCAAATTGGTTCTTTACACCACTGGTAGCAACATATCTCTGCTGTCCAGCCAGAAACTGCTAACTCCAAAACGCTCATTGTTCAGGAAACGCAAAAACAAAATATACGTTTTTCAGGAAATGAAGAAAACCTTATATTTTTAAAACAAAGCAATACTGCCTCATCAAAGTTGGTATAGTGACTTTATATATTGTCAGATACTTGCATGTGTCATTATATTATCAACACTTTAACCAAATCGCGGGTAAATCAACACTTTACCCAGCGCAAGTGGAGTTAGCAGTTTCAGACGAGCAGAAATCAAGCTGAAGTGGAGTTAGGTGTCCAAACAACAGTAGCTCCACTCGCTGCTGAGGGAGAGGTTTCAAAAGGGTACAAATTCTCAAAAGCTAACAATGGATCTCCAAGCTCACAATGCATCACAACAACGTGTGAATTAATGCCCTGATGCTTCATGCCACTTATTATATAGGCCTACAATAATAAACAGGACTTTAAATATTACAATAACTTCTGCAAAGAGGTAGTAGAATAGCGCGACAGAAATGCTATGAACGCCTTTCTTCTTGTCACATTGCTCTCCTCATTAAACACTTAATAGATTTTAGAAATGTAATTACTTGTTTTCATAACATTAGCGTCAGTGCTAAGTTTGATAAACAGGTACACTGCATAGTTTTAACAGACTACGGGGAGCTTGTTTACGTGGTCCTCCTCCTCGTTCACTGCGCAACGCGCTCTACTCATGCTGTTGAAAAGCAGCGCTGTAGAGGAGAGGGGGGAGTTGTTTGTTTTTGACAGACAGTTTGAGGATCCAATGGAGTTGGGAGTTTTCGTCAGAGGCGCTTTTTAATACTTTTCATTGGTTCAAATGTTTTGATATTTTACACAGACCTAAAGGGTGCTCAATAGCCTTGATTTATGAAAAAAAAAAAAAAACTGAAAATGGAGTTAGCTGGTCCTGGCTGGACACCGACGATATGTTTGTTCAGAAAACTGGCAGAACGCTGTGGTGTCACGCGGAGCGCCCAGTGCACCCCTGAGCACCACCTCAGGTGTGTGTTTATGACAAGGCGCACCCACAGCATCGGTGCCTATGACCTCAGGTGTGTGTTATACCTTGTGATATTAACTACTAGAGTTTCGGGGGGCTACGCCCCCCTCAACCCCAGCCGCGCACGGGGCCCAGCGTGGCCGTGTGTATATGGGGGGACCCAAATCGCCGGAGTGAAACTGTGGAAAAGTTTTTGTGAAAAAGGAAAAAATTTGAAGAAATAATATTTGTTATGTTTCAGGGGGTCCACAGGGGGTCCGCGGACCCCCTGATGGTCCACTGACCCCCTGTGGAGTGTTGGGACGCGCGGGGACACGCCTGGAACATTGCGGAGCATTTCGGTGTTTTTTTTTTTTTCATGAAGGTGGTTGCTTGTTTCTGGCGCAGGCTGTGCAAACCTGGCAACCCAGCGCATGCTGCCGCACAAACCCAGCGCATGCTGCCGCACGTTTAAGTGGCGTAGCGTCATGAGGGTCAGTGGGGCCGTGGCTCGGTCAGTGAAGACCCTGTAGTGCGGATGATATGTGGCATAGAGGGGCAGATTGTAAATCCACAGAGGAAACATCCGTGGGCTACCATTGGTTCAGCGATGTGTGCGGTCGCCCTGCGGCCCCTCCTCCTCCACCAATGTGCAGTATTGAGAGCCCTGACGTCACAACAATTGGAGCGATGGGCACTGCACTGTGGTTGGTTAGGGTACACCTAGGGCCCAGGTAGAACCCAGTTAAAGCCTGCATGGGCAAACCCAGTTAGGACCCGCCTTGGTCCCACATAAACATGGCTAGTTGGGGCCCACCTAAGGGCCAGGTAGAAGCTACTTATAGCCTGCATGGGCATCGCAGTTGGGACTGAAGTGGCTGCCGCTGACATTGCTGACATGGGGTCCATATGGTTTAGCCCACCTTGAAACCATATGGGAACTACGCTGGCATGCTGGCTGTAATGCAAACGCTGCATCATACCTGCAGTGTGTAGTTTGATGTTGTGTGTGTAGCAGATATACCTGCAGTGTGTAGATCAATGTCCATAGGAAAGTCAATGCCCAGCAGTGTTTTTTTTCCCCAGCAGAGTTTCTAGTGTCTCTGTGTCTCTCTGGAAGAGGTTGCACATGAACTCTGCAGCCGCACTGAGGCGCTCCAACACAAACACTCTGACATTAAGCTGCTGCACACAACAAACATCAGCACCACGCTGCTGTTTGTCCAAAAGACACAATATCTCCTCTCCCACCGACGTCATGTGTTCATTTATCGACAGCCGTACAGACTCCTTTTGACACATTGTATGTCGTTTATCCAGCTCTCACTGACTCTCCACATCTGGCTGTTATTTTGCTGCGATCAAGTCAACGATGTGAGAGATTAGCTATCACAGACGGACGGACAGGGGGTGAAACATAGTCTTGCGCCATGCCTTTCGGCCTGGCGGAGACAATAAAAAACCGAAAGTAAAGGAAATGGCCATTTCTGCAACAGAAGTAGTCAATAAACTATGCTATGAAAACATGGGCCACATTGGCAAAGAATGTAAGAAAGAGGCAATCATGTAGAAAATAGCCGATCTCCAAGCTTACAAAGCCTCTCAACGTGAGGCGTTTCGAGCTTGTAGATCGGCTATTTTCACAATATTTACTTGTGGAACGGAGTCAAACAGAATGGGGGGGGTCCCAGATCAAGTACGTGTATTTGGGGGGGGGGGGGGGGGGGCGGCGTGAAAGGGTTGATAAACACTGCTGTAATCGGAGCGAAATTATCTGAAATTAGTACATGACCATAATGCAGGCAAACATGCGTTGCACGGGGCGGTCCTGCCATTACGTTAGTTACTGTAGTTGCTGTGGAGCTACATAGTTCTCCAGAAGACACACACAAACATACACCATCTACAATGGACGAACTGAGCAGCAATATAGACATTCACCACACGAACGTGCATTGTTGACAAAGTGATTGCACAGCCGCTGCAGGCATGACAAGCAGGTTAGCGTTAGCGACATGGCAGCTATCACAGCGCCCTGTCCGTCGTGCTGCAACTGCCTGTGATGGCTACAGCAGTAGCAACTAGCAAGCTGTCTGCGATGCCATTGTCTGGAGACTGCTTTTAGCGTGACACGACCAATGAGAGTGTGCGCTGTAGTTGTTGCTAAGATACGGTGGCGTCTCTGCCCCATAGCTTGTAGATCTCTCACACATGATTGGCGTAGGCTGCGTTGCCAGGTCTGACTTTGTGTCTAAGCAATGGTCGGCTTATTTTTGCGCGCCTTTGGGCTCGTTTGCATTGTGCGCACGGCAGCGCTTGTTTAGCGTACGTCAGCGCGACGTGGCAACGGACGTGGCAACGTGAAAGGTGATTGGCTGGTGAAAAGAAACACCCGACGTTACACCAGAAATGGTGCCTGGAGAAAATGGTGACCAAAAAAAAAGTTTGGAAAAAAAGGAAAAAACCCCCGCAGCGGCTGCGTGCTGTTGTGGTGATGAGGTCGTGCGCACGGTAAACGGTACGAAGCTGCCTCCCCTTCCGTTTTGTCCGACATTTGGTGAGTAGAATTAATTATGTTGCGCGGTGGAAAAGGTGTAGTTAGCAGTGAGATGTCCCCTACGCGAGGCGTAAATTCAGCGCGGCCGCCGTGGCGAGTCAGTTGCCGACATGTGGTCTGGCGGTGCGTTGTTTAGTCGATAACAGAGCTGTGGGGTGTGGACACCGAGGGTGCGGAAGTTGGTCGCCATTTATATAGTTAGATGTACACTTCTCTGGGGCATGACGTGATCTGTTTACTGTATGGGTTGTACGTTTACTTGTCTAAAAAGCCTGTAGCACTTGCCTATAGCCTTGACGACCTTGCAGGATTATGCAAAGGCTAAAATGTAATCTAGATAGCATGTTAGGTAGACACAGATGCCATGTTTTCATAATACCATAGTATAGCATTATTTTAGGAGTCCTGTTGTGACTGTTGTATTGAGGGAAACATTTTGTTGACATGATGGTATGTTGTATGTACGGTATAGAAAAGCACTGGACTGGATGTAGAACTTTTGTGTGACTGTTGGTATATTGAATAATGATTTTCGGTGATTACTTTGCCAATGTGAAAAGGAATAATGCTTTAACTGTTGAATTCATATGGATTGCTCCTGTGACATACTGTACAGTAGAAGTGAGTGTTGTAGTGACTACTATTGTGTGGTATATGTTTGTATTTTTTTGAAAGGTTAATACGTGTAACTGAAGTTATATATCAGATTTAGTTTTCTGTCTCTAAGCCAAATGAAGCGTAGTATACCTGTGAGATGTGAGTGGGATTGAAATAATATTTATAAGACTATGGTATCCCCGCTGCGTGGGGAAGAAGGTGTTAGGACGTGTGGTGCCCAGAGGGGAGACAGTGGCCAATGATAACACAGGAAAAAAAGGTCAATTTGACCAAAAGTCCATCTGTAGTGTAGGTGGACTTTAGGCCGTCACACAAGTGTCATGGTCTTCATCAGGGAGTGATCGGGTTCAGTTCTCGTGCTTTATATAATAATCTGCATATTAACCTTTTATCCTCTCCTCCACATTTTTTGAGTGCTCCTGTTCTTTTTACAACCCAGTAAACAGATCATCTCATGCCCCAGAGAAGTGTGCATAGCTAAATATCCCAAGGCACACATCAGGGGCAACATTTCAACAAATTCAGTCCTCTATTTCCGAGTCAGTCAAGTGCCTCTGTGATAAACAGGTCCTCTTTTTTCCTATAGACATTAGGAACATGTTGGTTCTCAGCACATTCTTTCACATTGGGGATATTTACAAGACTTATTTTCAAATCATTTGATTTGTGTGCGAAATCTTGCATTAAAAAGCCATTTAAGCATATAAGGAAGTATTTCCAATCAATTCCCCATACTTGAATTGTGCAGAAAATAGGTCTCTACACAACAATGGCTCAAAAGTTGATCATATATTTGTTGTAACAATTTGCGTGTGATAATATAGGCGACCACATATTAAATGCATGATAACTACCACAAAGTTACTAGTATGCAATGTTATCATGCCAGAGATGTACAGCAAGTAAAAAAAAAAAATCACACCTAGCTTTGCCCACCCATTTGATAACCATGGTTCAATTTTAGGGCCCTGGCTCATATGTTATTACATTAACATAATAGTGTTTTTGACTATCTCTAGGGTTACAACCACATGTTACCACTCAAAATAATGCTTAGAATGGTGAGCATTTTTCTATAGCCATCAGGAACATGTTGGTTCTCAGCACACACTTTCAAAATGGGGATATTTACTAGCCTTATTTTAAAATTATTATATTTGTGTGCAAAATCCTGCATTAAAAGGCCATTTAAGCATATATGGACGTTTTGAAGAAGTAAAATAACCATTCCAATCAATTCCCCATACTTGAATCATGCAGGAAAGTGGGTTCATAGGTCTCTACACAAAATAAGGTTCAAAAGTTGTTCATACAATTTGCATGTGACAATATAGGGGTCCATATTCAACGCATGATAACTACCATTAAGCTGCTAGTCCGCAATGGTTATCATGCCAAACTGTAAACTAGAGATGTACAGCTAGTCAAAAAATCTAACCTGGATTTGCCCACCCATTTGTTTGTCATGGCTCAAATTTGGGGCTCTGGCTCATGGACTATATAGCTAACGTGAACTAGCTAGTGGACGGTGTTGCCATGTCCAGTTGTTTTAAGCGACTTTGGGCTTGTTTTTTATGTTAAGTTGCTTGTAAATATTGGTGTTTTTTTTTTTTTAGGCTAGTTGCTTATTTGGGCTACTTTCTTAAATCAGTGGTTCTCAAACATCGTCAAGGACCGCCCAAATTATGTCTTTGGCCAAAGATCTGAAAAATATTCATAGTGCCCACAGTCATTTCCCTTGGGGGATCAATAAAGTAGACTACATTCCTATCTATCTATCTATCTATCTATCTATCTATCTAATAACAATAGTAATGTAATGTCTTCTTCACGCCATTAACTTTACATTCCCCAAGTTGTGAAACTTTAGAGTGCGTGGGTACATCACACCAGACCTGCTTAATGTCTATGGTACAACGCTTTTTTTTTTTTGAGGCAACCATCCATTGGACTTCCTTTTATGCCCTTATATATGGTCGTGGACACTTTAGGCCTGTTTAGGCCTTCGTTCTATTTGTATATTTGTATTGTTGTTACTCTGTTGCACTGTCACGTCCACTCCTCGGGCCGTGGACTTTGACTTTATTATTTAGACCTTTAATTCCCTTTTGGACTCTTTAGGGCTGTTCTTCAGGCCAGTTAGGCCATTGTTCTGTTTCGTTCCAATTGTATTTCTGTTGTGATGTTGCTGCCTTTGCCTTGGTCCTGTGTATGTTTGGCTTGCGATGACACAATAGAATGGCTAGATAAAGCCTCATTTATACTTGTGTGCTGCTGTTGGCTCAGTGAATAGCAGATCTACAAGCTCACAATGCATCACGAATGCTTGTATATCTGCTATTAACTGCATGCAATACCAGCATGCAACTAAGTATAAACCAGGCTTAAGCCTACCTCCTTCTCTTCAGCCTGCCAATCCATCATCTGATCTGGGGTTGTTTGCATGGTCCATTGATTCATTTCAATACCACCAGGCCTTTTCTTTGTGATGCAAATGAATGGCAGAAGAAGATAATATGATTGAGCTGAAATGTTGATGGCTTTATTTTATATGCTGCTGCTTGGTTAAGCAATGCTTTGTGCTGTGGAAGAATTCCTTATATTCACTGTTAGGTTAGGTCTTGTGTCTTTATCACATGTACCAGACCGTAAGAAGCTGTTTGGCCTTATGATTGCTATGTTCTTCTGACAAATTGAGTATTATAAAATTAAGACACCAGGTCAATGATGTCATGTAGCTAGTCTAGGCCTGGTATTTACAGCTTGGCTCTCTGTGACACAAGCTCCCCTCTTGTCTTTGTGTATAACTAGTTACTGATCCCTGTTTTTAGCGGTGCCAGCCGCTCTACTCTTGACTATGTCCGTCCGTATGTCCGTTTGTCCGTTTGTCCGTTTGAGCACGGGCTTTAAACAGCTATAACTCCAGTTCGCAGCATGCCAGCAAGTCCAAATTTGGTATGTGGACTTACACCACCAATTGGGACGAGCATTGATTGCTGAAGCCCCGCCCCGCCCTATTATAGCGCCACCAGGAGGCCACTGGCTTTAAACAGCGCTTTACACAGCTATAACTCCAGTTCGCAGCATGCCAGCAAGTCCCAATTTGGTATGTGGACTTACACCACCAATAGGGACGAGCATTCATTGCTGAAGCCCCGCCCCGCCCTATTATAGCGCCACCAGGAGGCCACTCATCAAAGGCACCGCTTCCTTCACACAGGGTGGGATTTTTTTACAGAGAACTACTTGTCCTTGATGTACTTATCCCATGGGGGTGCTCCTTCCATTCCGACATCTCACCACTCCGACTAGTGGCTTCCGCGTGCGGTTAAGGTTAGGGTTAGGGTTAGGTATAGGGTTAGTCAACGTCGGAAAGGCGACATGTCGGAAAGGAGAAATGCACCCTATCCCATGAGCTCACGTGATGATCTTATATCCTAGAAATATAAAGTGTCTCTGAGTCAGTTTGCCTCAACATTTTGATTAATCTAGAGTTCCTCACCAGTGCATGAACACAATGCTGAACCAAAAGCCATGGAACTACCAATCTGGGAACCCATTTGGTAAAGAAAACGTGTGTAGTAACAGGAAATTGGTTTGGCTCCTCCACTTTCTTAGTCCACTTGCTCCCGGGTGCTACTGTGCGTATTCCTACTAACAACAACATTACGTTTATTATGTTTAAGGCAGTGGTGCTGAGAGATTATAGTACTACAGACATGCATTGCATGTCTGTAGTCTGTAGTCCAGCCAGGGGAAAGAGTGCAATGAGGCTTTTTATTTGTTTGGCCTGAATGGCATATTCTTTGTTCATTTCCTCCAGGCGGAGACACATGTGAATGGCTGCTGTCCAGTGGCCGCTACTTGGGGCAGAATGTATGGCAGCCTCATGGCTGCACGATGCACAAATACAAAAGCACGTGAGTCGCACAGCATATGAATCGTCGGCTTGTTTATGTGTGCGAGACAAAGACACATAGATGTACAGTATGTGTGTGGTTGATACAGGACAGTGAGAGTGCGATTGTTGGGTGTAGGCACTAGGCAGGGGGTTGTTCATTAGCCAAAAAGCCTACAGTACAGAGCACATGATATCATCACTGTTGGACAGGCGATATAAGTTTAATTATAGAATATGAAGAACTAACCCAGTGCATGAATGTTTGTCATCTGCAGTTGTTGTTAGGATGATGAGCTATTAGATTCTTGGCATACATTCTTTTCCTCTCTACAGTGAAGCCAAGACCTGCCTCGCTGAAAAGAGGGTGGCCTTTCTCGGTGACTCCCGAATCAGGCAGCTATTCTACTCCTTCATCAAAATTATTGACCCGGAGCAAAGAGAGGAAGGAATCAAGGTGTGGTAGGGGGACGGCATGCAAAGCTTTGATATTAGTGTAATAAAAACAACTTCATGTCAAAGAAGGTGTGAAAATATTGTGCTAACTGAAAAGAGAAACAGAAAGTAGAGAAGGAAATACTAGGGTTAATTACACTACATGTCTGCTCTAGGTCGGTCCAGTAGACTGGTTCAATCGGATGTAGGAAGGAAAATGAATTATGTCTGGCTGTTGCTGACTGACTTTCACATTGTATTTCTTTTTGATGTGTTGGCTTGCAGCATGAAAACCTTCCTTTTGAAGATAACAGCTCCTCAGTCAATGTGGTGAGATAATGTTTCTTGTTATTGTCATCTCTTGCTATTAGTGATTTTCTAATATATAAGCTCACTTATATAATACATAAATAAATGGTAAATACATTTGTTTCTTAATCCTTATTTGTCATGAGCATTTGGGTTTGGAAATGTTTTGTACATAAAAAGTGTTGCAAAACGTGTTGCAATGAAACCGCTTCTTCCTGATTGCTTAGGATTTCCTGTGGTACCCAGAGGCAAATAACTCAATGAAGGATCGCTTGGTGTCATGGACACAGGTAATTAGTCGAGTTGTGAAGCAATTGCAAAGCTATTCTAAAGAGACTGTTTGTGTTTATGTATGTCACTCTTTCTGCCTAACGACTAATGAAGTTGATGTGTATGTTTGTCACTGTTCATAATGACAAAATAAAAGACTGCAATGCAAACAACAATCTAAACGTGATGAGGGCAGCACAGACAGACAGACACACTGGATTTGTGTTGGGGCAGGCGGGCTTATGTAGCCTGGGAACAATGGCTGGGTGCTCTCTCATGGCACCTCAGCTCCACCTAGGAAAGGACCAGCAAGACACACAGTACACACAATACCCAGGACCAAGGCCTCTGGAGACATCACATAAGATATGGTGCAATTTAATGCTGAAAGGTCAAGAAGGTCAATTATTGATTAACACATTGTCATGCATTAGGCACCGTGTCCACTGAGAACGCCTTTTCAGCTGTGGAACGCCGTGGATATTATATCCATTGTGCGTTTATTCCTTTGCTCCAATGTCCTGATCTATGTTATTAGCACTTAATACAATACATCTACTGATGCACAAACTTGGACACATCATCAGTGTTGTTCCCTGGAGTCACTGGGTGTTTCGGGTCTTGCAACAGACACCCTCCTCCAGGTGACCCGACTGAGGCTGATCAGACCCCGGCCTGTGTCCAAGTGGCATGCTACTGCCCCCACTGTCTCTTGGGGGCTTAGGATGGCTGGTGAGATGTTAGCGGCAGGTGTTGGCGACACTAGGAGGCTCTAGGCACTGCCTCCGGGCCTGGCTCCTCCTTCGTCTGACCAGACTTCTGTGTGTTGTGTCGTCGTTGCCGCTGAATAGCAAACTTCTCATTCTACCTTGATGGATTTTTAAACCCTCCTTGTGCAAGCACAAATAGCTTAGTTGAAACAACATGGTTGTGTGGTAAAGATTCAATGACGGATCGTAAATTCTTGGGTTGTCAAGACACAGCCTGGAGGATCAAAAGAGCAGTACTCCTCTCCAAAAGTTGGAACTGTTGCCAGCTTGAAGCGCCCAGGGCGCTGCACCAAAGATGCTGGCCGTTGGGGGCGCTGAAGCGTGATGGTCAGCGCTTTACCATAGAAATGCATGGCTGACTGGAGCTGCCAACTCAAAAGGGGTTCTCTGTGGACATGTCGCCTATCTGAACTATTCATCATACAAGAATGAAAATGATTGCCTGAGGCCATTGTACTTCCCTGCATTAAGTTTCCTACATAATATATAATGGTGTAAATTGAGATAATACTTTTGAAATAGTGTATGTAAGCTTGTGTATGCACACTGTGCTTAATGTGACCATAGTGGCTTATTTAATAATGCCTACAAATGTACATGGTAACCCAACCTGATATGGATATGCTTTCCTCATTGTGATGTTGCAGGAGCTGTCAGCGAAACCAGATGTAGTTGTCCTCGGAGCTGCAACAGTAAGCTGTTTCAGGAGCACTTCTCTACATTTTCTGTGAAATACGAAAATTACACACTGAAATGGTTGCAAAACAAAGTTGATTAATCCCATTTCCTTCCCACAGTGGTCCATCAAGTTGCACAGCGGCAGCAGCGAGACCCTGCAGCAGTATAAAGTTAACCTGACGTCCATGTCGGTTCCTCTAGAGAGGCTGGCTGAGGATGGAGAAATTTACTGGGTTCTACAAGGTGAGCCTTGCTTGAATAATAATACTGCACTTAAAGGAACGTAATAATGATAATTATTGTGGTTTAAAAAAAAAAAACCCGGCCAGTTAACAGTGGTGGGCTAATCTATGACTGTTGGATAAATTATTAGTGAGGATTTTGTTGTATATAATAGGCAAACACCCCCCCCCCCCACATAATGTAAAGCGTCTTTGGGTACTTAGAAAAGTGCTACGTATATAAATCAGAGATATTATTATTCACCACAGACAATTTCATATGTGGCTGTATATTATCATTATTAGCTTATTTAGGGAAGCTACTGGCTGACTTATGGACAGAGAGAGAGTTTACATTAGTTGTAACAGTCTAGGAATTTCAGATCTAGGCCACCTAGCTTGAGACTATGTAATATGTGGCTGACTTTCCACAGTTTATTTTATTTTAGCATAATGTTTATTGACTCTCCACAGTTATTTCATTTTAGCATAATCTTTATTGACTCTCCACAGTTTAGTTTATTTTAACATCATTTGTATTGACTCTCCACAGTTTGATCATGCGACCATAACTCTCATCTGCTTACAACCTCTAGAGTCCTCCACCCTCACACTACATTTTCAATTGATTCCCTTGTTTGTCTACTGTACCCAGTTCAATTAATGTTGTTCTCCATCATTGACTCTTTACAAAATAAATGTTCCATGATCCACTGCATCTGTTTGTAATTCAGGTGATTGACTGTTGACACATATTATAATCTAATGTAGTGGTTGACAAGCACTGATAACTGCATAACTCAATCACCTTTTATTGCATATTTTATACATACAAAACTTTTGTTTTCTTTTAATGCGCTTGCCCAATGAACATTTAAATGGAATCTAAATGGAAATTTGGATGCCTCAAAACTTCATCTAAGATATTTCTTGTAAAACAATATTTTGGATGTACTCTAAATTCAGGAAAAAGCTGGTAAAAAAAGTATTTTTTGCTCCTACAATAATATCAATCAATTTAATTAGCACTAAAGCTCTCAGCCTCTTGCATATGAAATGTAGCTTTACTGTAGGTGCATTACATTAACCTAAACCTTTTACAATATAAAAAAAGTATCAAAGATTGGATAATAAGAGTGGGAGCACCTGCTCAACCATATTAACATTTTCAATTCAATTGTCAATAATAGGAGGAAAGCAGCATTGGGGCATGGTTATCAGACACAGTTTCTGCTGTCATCTTCATCTCCTTCAAAACAACCAACCTACAACATTTTATTTCCGCATTTTCTGTATTAAAGGACGACTTCACCGATTTTCAACCTATCTTCATATAATTGGTCCTCACTAATACTCATGATAAAATGGTACCATTTTTTTCCTACTCAGTCTGTGTCTCAGAGGAGGGCTGTGGACAGTTCAGAGTCCCGTCTACAGGTGACATCATCAATGGGGAATCCAATCCAAGTTTCCAAATAGAAACTGCAGGCTTTCTATTCCTGGAAAGTTGCAATGCAATAAAATTAGCCATTGTTCTCGTGTTAATACAAATCTAAATAAAAGATGTGAAATCTTGTTGGAAAAAAAAAAACATGCCTAACGATGATGTCACTGGTAGACGGGTTGCTGGACTGTCCACAGCCCTCCTATGAGACACAGACCAAGTAGAAAAAAATGGTACCATTTTATCATGAGTATTAGTGAGGACCAATTATATGAAGGTAGGTTGAAAATCGGTGAAGTCGTCCTTTAACACCCCCCATCCCTAGACCCAGTTTATGAGGCAGTGCTGAGTAAGGACCGGAGAATGATAACAAACCAGCAGTTGCGACTATACAATGAGGTGGCAGCAGACGTGCTCAATAGCAGCAAACAGAACGCGAGGGCCCGTGTCAAACTGCTGGCCGCATCCCGCCAGGCTGCCATGGAAACCATCAGCCAGTCAGCCGACGGCTTGCACATGCCTGAGAGCACCAGGAACGTGGTGAGCCAATGCCACGATTTAATATGAAATGGCTGGGCGCCCAGTTGGCTCCGCTCGTTGATGCTTTGACTGCATAATTACAATGTTACGGGTTTGAATCTGAGTCAAGGACTTATCTTGCATGTCTTGCATGGCATCCTATCTACACTCTTCTCTTCACTGTCCTCTCTAAATGAAGCAGTATATTTTTTAAGATAACCTCCTGTAAAATCTTTAAAGTCTGACAATTGTCAATGGCATATTCTGGCAGAATGTTTTTATATATATATTCATATTGATGTGGGAACTGTAGGCCACTAGATTTGAGTGTGTATTAGTTTGTACCTATGGTTGGCCACCATCCATGGCCACAGCTAATCACTGTGAAACAAGCTACCCTTTGATGTGTCAGAACAGAAAGTAATTATCCGAAGAAGTAGTTAGGTTTGATTCATTCATGTTTATTGGCTTCGTTCGGCACACATTCTGGTTATGTGTCTGTACAGGCATGCAAGACTCCAACTGAAATTCCCTGTATGTGCTACTGATTATAACAGTCAGCATGTTGTTCTGTGGTCCTCCTTCCAGGGAGCCATGATCCTCATGAACTCTGTGTGCAACAAGCTGCTACGGCCCATTGATGGCTCTTGCTGCCAGAAAGTGCCGCCGCCCAACCGCCTCCAGAAGCTGTCGGCTTGCATCTTCCTGGGCTCGATACTGGTTTTCCTGGTGCTTCACGTGCTGGGCCACAACCACCACCGCCGGTATTAATATATAATAGTTTTGTTTTAAATGTTCTAGCCTTGACGACCATGCAGTCTTATGCAAACGTTAAGATGTAAATGAGATAGCATGTTATTTAGACAGATGCCAGGTCATTGTTGACTTGTCTGTCTGTGGCGGCCTTTCTCTATTGCAAGGCTGTGTTCACTGAGTTTGTACCTAGTCAAGGCTTTCCTAAGTTTGGGGTTGTTCACCGTGCTCAGACATTCTGCCAATGTATATTCTCTTTTTAGTGCTAGATAGCATTACATTTTGCTTTGGTTTTGGGTTGTGTCCTTCCATTATATTGTTTCTTATAATCTGGTTAAGTCCAATCGGTTTTCCGTCTGGTAGTTGTGCTTGAGTTTGGGTCCCTGGACCAGCTGACTAAGGGGGATCCCTGTAGGTTTTCTCTATGGTTGAGGGCTATGTTATGGAGTGTGTCTGGGTTGCTTTCTTTTAGGTGGTTATGACATTTAAGTGCTCTCTTCTTTACTTTGATAATGAGTGGGTATCGTCCTAATTCTGCCCTGCAAGCATTGTTTGTTGTTTTCCGTTGGGTGTGGAGGATGGATTTGCAGAGTTCTGTGTGCAGTCTCGGTTTGGTGTTTATCCCATTTCTCAAATTCTTGGTTGCCAAGGGGACCCCCAGATCTCGCGACCATAAAGGGAGATGGGTTCTATGACAGAGTCCAATATCTTTAACCAGATTTTTATTATGATCATGTCTAGCTTATTAGTTTCTTTTGATTGCATATAAAGCCCTTCTTGCCTTTTCTCTCAGGTTGTTCGCAGCTTTGGTGAAGTTTCCTGTGCCACTAATATTTAGGCAGAGGTAAGTAGTATGTTTTTTGTGTGTTCTAGTGCCGTCGTATTTCGATATCATGGTAGTTAATTGATGTGCAATGGCATTGGAGCCATGCATTGGAGGCACTCAGTCAAAGTTGTAATGCACTGGCAACTCCGCCAGATGGTGTTATAGAGTGCCTCTAGTTCACATGCTGTTGAAGCAAGTGTTGGAATTTGCTTCACCATATAGGTGTAATGTATAACTTTATGCATGTGTGACGGTGGCCAGGTTGTCACATGTAACTTGCCACTTCTTTTTAGAATGCTGACACTCTTTACTTTGTCTCAATAATAAATAAATAACAATACACATTAAACTCACAACAATAAAATATCAGTTGCACGGTAAAGTGCGGGGTGCGTAATTACTGTGAGAATAATACTGTTTGTTAGGTACTGCAAGACTACGCCACCTTTTTATTTAAGAGGTAGGGTCCTCTGTAACACTCTTTCTTAGGCTATTCACAGGTTCGAGTTTACCCAGGTAAGTACAATACTTTTAAATGAGAACAACACTTCAACACATATCCCTTGGAGAAAGCTGGACGGAAACAGGTTTGTATAAAAAGGTAATCTATTTTATTAAGCTAATACAGTGGCGTCTATAAACCATAAAATATTGAAAAGCATAAACAAAATATAACACTAATTCTAAAACCTCAACCTCCTAATGCGCCCACTAACTAACTAAAATACAGGAATACAGACAATCACCAAACACTAAAAACAGACAGGGCTTGTGCAAACTATAGCAAATAAATAATGAATTTAGCGTTAAAGTGCCAACTATTACTGAAGCAGTAAAGTGCCAAGTGCCAATTCAATTGCTATATGTCATATACTCATCACGGTTCAATGCAAAAGGTGGGAATGTCCTTATATGGGGTTTAACTGGAGCGGGGATTTAGGCCAGGAATCACTGTCTCTTCTTGTCTTCGTGCGTATTGCCTGCAATCATAGAAACTAGAACCAGTTCATCTGTTCAGGTATATTTCACATATGAGGTTTAGGACCGTGGGTTTATAAAGGTAACGTTGCATAGAAGGACACTTACTCGCCCGCCAGACTGTACGTCTGGCTTTGAGGGTGTGAAGCGCGCAACGTTATCGCCACTGGACCTCTCCTCCGTTCCTTGGTTCGTCTGCCTGTCCTCCCCGTCTCTGCTGCTACTGCGCCGTCTGCTCACCGTCCGCTGCTGGTGGCTTGGTACGTGCCGCGATCACTGTATTCCCCACCTCTGCTCCGTGGTATGTCTGCTCCTCCTGTGCACAACCGTCCCTTCTGGCTGTCACTTCCACACTGCCCTGTATGCTTGTCTCTCTGCTGTCCAAGTGGCTCGCGCTCACTTTTGAATAAGGTGGGCCACACCCTACTCCGCCCTCATTCGCTCTGCCACCAGCGTGACCTGGGGACATTGGCCGTCCGCTGTCACAAGGCCAATGTCACACAGCCTATAGGGGAGTCCAATGTCAAGTGGCTCGGGGACCGGGGGGAAATACATTGTCAACCATAAAACATGCAGTGCAGAAATATAGTTAAGAGAATGATGTTTTTAAGTGCGTAATACAGGTTTTTCATCATCAATAAAAAATGTTACAATTTGGTTTCACCCCCCTGCTTTGACCCTGTCACATCCCCCCCCACTTTTCCGTTGCCAGTCCCTGCAACTGTCCCTAATCATGTCCATACCTCTGGGGTGGCTGGCCTATATTTGCTCTTCCCGAGCGCCGTGGCTCATCTGGTGCTCTCGGGACGGAGAGAAACCCATAATACTGCGGCGTTGTTGCTTCTACCTGCTCGGGCTGCACTACAGCTGGGGGGTCCTCGTGGGGCGACCTGGGGGCTACACACACTTTCAACGCATTTCTATGTATGGTCTTTTCTCGCCCCCCCTTCTCGGGTCTGACTCGGTACACCAACCCCGTAGCTCCCACCTGTTCCATCACTGCGTAAGGCTCGGGGTCCCACCACGTACTCAATTTCCCCTGGCCATCTCTCTTCCTATTTCGAATCCACACTCTCTCTCCTGGTAATAGGGGTGTAATACCGGCCCTACGGTCATAAACCTGCTTTCTCCTCTTGGCCGTTTCTCCCATCCTCTCCCCTGCGGTCCTATAAGCTGTCGCCATTCTCTGTTGGTGGTCCTGTACCCAGCCACCCACTCCCATGCGCTCTTGCGCTGACTGCACTCCTAACTGGACATCTATAGGGCGCCTCAAATGTCGGCCAAACATTAAGTAGGCGGGGGCATAACCCGTAGCACTATGGATCGTGTTGTTATAAGCATGAACTAACTCGGGTAAGTGCTCATTCCATCTTCCTTGTTTATCAGTGTCTAGTGATCGCAACATGTTCAGTAATGTCTGATTAAATCGTTCCACTCCACCGTTCCCAGCCGGGTGGTACGGAGTGGTGCGACTTTTTGCAATACCATAAGTCTGACATAAATGGTGCATTAACTCGGACTCGAAGTTGGGGCCTCGATCTGAGTGGAACCGGGCCGGACAGCCGAACGGCTGGATAATATGCGTCCATAACGCACGGACAGTGGTGTGCGCAGTCTGGTCTCGGGTGGCAATAGCCCAACTATAACGGGTGAATAAGTCAGTAGCTACCAGAATGTTTTGCCACGCATCAGCAGGCCTACCTAATGTGAGGAAATCAATGGCTATTACTTCTAGTGGATATGAGACTTCAAAGGGTTGTAAGGGGGCCCGAGGCTCTGACCTGTTCCTCTGCAGGCTGCAGGCGACACAACCCTGTTGTAACTGACGCACCGCTCCCTCCATGCCTGGCCAATAGAACCGACGTCGCAGCTGGGCCAAGGTCCTCTCCAACCCAGCATGCGCCGCGGCCGTGTGGATTCCTCTCCATACCTCCTCTCTGCGTGAACCTGGACAAATGATCTGTGAGTATTGTTCTTTGGTATAAGGATCGGTCACCTTCCTATATAACACATGATTTCGTATAATCAGTTTGTTCCACTGGCGTAACAGTTGCCGCGCTCCCCGAGTCCAATTCTTCCTCTCCACCATATTAGGGGCTCTCCCCCGTTCCACGCACCTCTTCACCACCTGCACATCTGGATCCCGATCCTGCGTCTCTCTCCACTCATCCTCCCGGGCTGCTGGCGTCGATTGTACAGCCGCCACATCTACAGGCTGCACTGGGAACCGCGATAGGGCATCAGCGTTGGCGTTGTTTTTGCCCGGTCGATACTTGATGTCGAAAGTAAACGACGCAAGTTGAGCAGCCCACCGTTGTTCCACAGCTCCCAATCTAGCCGTTTGGAGATGCGCAACAGGGTTATTGTCCGTGAATATTGTGAATCGAGCGCCAGTGAGATAATCTTTAAACTTCTCGGTCACGGCCCATTTAAGGGCCAAAAGCTCCAATTTGAACGAGCTATAATTTGCGTCATTCTGCTCGGTCGGGTGGAGACTGCGGCTTGCATAAGCTATTACACGTTCGTGACCGTCTTGGACCTGGGCTAGAACCGCTCCCAACCCACGGCCACTCGCATCAGTGTAAACCACAAAAGGCTGTGTATAATCCGCATACGCTAACACCGGGGCTTGTGTGAGGGCACTCTTTAACGCATCAAACGCCCGCTGGCACTCCGAAGTCCACTCGACTTTACACTGGTGGGATTTTACGTCATTTGGGATTCCTATCAATAAGTTGTTTAAGGGTCGTGCTATAGCAGCAAAAGAGGACACGAAACGCCTATAGTAACCCGCTAGACCTAGAAACGCGCGGACCTCGCGGACCGTTGAGGGTGGTGTCCAGTCCCGCACTGCCACCACTTTCTCCGGATCGGGCCGCACTCCCTCTTTGTCCACGACATGGCCCAGAAATTGCACTTCCCTCCGCAGAAGTTTGCATTTGTCTAACCGCAGCTTCAGTCCATGTCTCCACAGGCGTTGGAAGACGAGCTCGAGGTGCTGTAGATGAGAGGAGAAGTCAGGTGAATATACTATAATGTCATCAAGATATACCAGCAAGGATTCTGTCACCTGACCACTCAGACACTGCTGCATCAGCCTCTGGAACGTCGCGGGCGCATTACAAAGCCCGAACGGCATGCGTTGAAACTCGAACAGGCCCAGCGGGGTCGTAAAGGCGGTCTTCTCCCGGTCCCGGGGATCCATTCCTACTTGCCAATACCCGCTGGCCAGGTCTAACGTGGAGAACCATTGCGCCTTCGTCAGGCTGGTGAGCGTCTCTTCTATCCTGGGTAGGGGGAAGGCGTCCTTGTGCGTCACGGCGTTAAGTTTCCTGTAGTCGACGCAGAACCTCCAGCTGCCATCTTTCTTCTTGACCAGTACGATAGGTGCCGCCCACGGACTGCAACTCTCCTTGATGACTCCCTTCTCCAGCATCTCATTCAGGAGGGTCTTCATCTCCCGGTACATGGAGGGCGGCAACGGCCGGTGTCGCTCTCGTATGGGTGCCGCGTCTCCGGTCGGTATCTGGTGTTGCACGACGTCCGTCCGTCCGAAATCCTCGTCATGGATGGCGAACACCTTCTTCCACCGACACAACATCTCGTGTAACTCTCTCTTCTGCGCCTCCGGCAGGTCATCACGCTCCGTCAACACTTCCATCTCTTCGGGCAGGGTCTTCAGTGGTCCATCATCTTCCACACTGATTACGGCCACTTCCACCTCTCCGTCGGTCCCCAGGGACAGGCTCAGGTCCCTGCCGCCTCGGACATCCGCTTCTTCCACCGGGTACAGCCTCCCCAGCTTCTGGTGGCGGTCCAGGACCAGACTATATGCGTGTGGGTTGCACACTCGTATGGGAACACGTCCGTGGCGCACCGTGACGAGGGCACGGGCCACTCCCAAATCTTTTCCATCCGGCAAGGCTTCCATCAAGGCCTCGTAGTCCGCTCCATTTGGTCCTCTCCAAGCGCGGCCCCAGATCATCACTTCACTCTGCGCGGGGATTCGAATCTTCCGCCGGCCGACCGGCCACACATAACCGATGGACCCATCTTCGTTCGTCACTGCCTCCACCCTCCTACAGGTGGCGAATGCGTCCTTCCACAGCGTCCTTCCCTGCTGACATGGAAACACAGGCCTCCCAGGCCATTTAAAGAGGGCATGCCATACAGCGTTCACGACATTCATCCCAATAATCAGCGGTTGAGTACAATGTTCATCTTTCACGATTACAACTCCTCTCCCTGGGATCTTCATTCCCTCCAGCTCTAGGTCCAATATGGCATAGCCAGTGTACGGTAAGTCAAGACCATTAGCGGCGCGTAATTTAAAAACAAGGGGCCCATTTCCCAACGTTAGGTGTGAGAATTTTTCCTCAAATAAGCTTTGCTGCATTAATGTGACTTGTGACCCAGTATCCAGTAACCCCCTTAAGTGGACTCCTCCCATAGTGATCCCAATAGTCGGACAGTCCCCAATAAACACTTCATTAGCCCTTGATCTGGCGAGTGCGCGCTGCACCCCTGTCTCCCGGACCTCGGCGACAGGGCGTACTAGTTTAAATGATTGGGGTCAGATTTACAAAAGCGAGCAATGTGCCCAGACTGCCTACAGCTCCTACAGATCGGCCTACCTCCCTCATCCCACTCGTTGCGTTGGTACGGCTCCCGGCGTCGTTCAGATGGAGGCGAACCGCGAGGTCGTGTATCGGTGGTGTTGGGTCGAAGGAGCGGTCTGATCTCTTTCATGAGCTCCTGCGTAAACCCCTGCATTTGCGATTTGACGTCTTCCATAATCTCCTGTTTCAGTTTCTCTCTCCATTCAGATTCCTGTGAGGGTGTTGGGATAGAGACAGGTTTAACAGCATGGCACAAGATTTCAGCAGTCCCTTCTCTTCTATGTTCAGTGTCTAGTAGGAAGGCCTCATTTTTTAGGGCGGCGAAGTCTTCTGTGGGGTTTCGACGGGCATATATTCTTAAGGCTTGACCCAGAGGGCCTTCAGACAGTCCTACAAGTAACTGCTCTCGCAGAATGGCATCGGAGGGAGCGGTGTCTGGGTCGAGCCGCCGCAGCCCGCAGAACAACTCTCTAAGCCTCAAAATATAAGCCTGCACACTTTCGCCTGCGCGTTGCGCACAGCCATAGAACAAGGCACGAGCTTGGGAAGCAGAAACAGATGTTTTATACAACGTGTCTAAACATTTAAAGACTTTGGCCACTGTATTGCGATCTTCCTTGTCAATTACACTAATTTGTCGCTTAGCTTCCTCAGTAAGGGTCTGTACTACAAAAGCAACTTTTTTCTCCTCTGTTAAATCCTGAGTGCCCAATAATCCTTTAATCTGTTCTCTCCATTCCCTGTATTTCTCCTCACCTTCTATGCCCGAAAACTTAGGTAGCCACGGTGCCCCTGGATACACTGGCATCATCATCATTACTTTCTTGATTCAACCAAACAAAACAAAACAAAAAGCAGCAAAACAGCAAAATTTCAATACAGTTTCTCTTAGGGATTTTGTGTTGTTCTCTACCCAGTCCTGCCGCGCTACGCCAAATATGTGACGGTGGCCAGGTTGTCACATGTAACTTGCCACTTCTTTTTAGAATGCTGACACTCTTTACTTTGTCTCAATAATAAATAAATAACAATACACATTAAACTCACAACAATAAAATATCAGTTGCACGGTAAAGTGCGGGGTGCGTAATTACTGTGAGAATAATACTGTTTGTTAGGTACTGCAAGACTACGCCACCTTTTTATTTAAGAGGTAGGGTCCTCTGTAACACTCTTTCTTAGGCTATTCACAGGTTCGAGTTTACCCAGGTAAGTACAATACTTTTAAATGAGAACAACACTTCAACACATATCCCTTGGAGAAAGCTGGACGGAAACAGGTTTGTATAAAAAGGTAATCTATTTTATTAAGCTAATACAGTGGCGTCTATAAACCATAAAATATTGAAAAGCATAAACAAAATATAACACTAATTCTAAAACCTCAACCTCCTAATGCGCCCACTAACTAACTAAAATACAGGAATACAGACAATCACCAAACACTAAAAACAGACAGGGCTTGTGCAAACTATAGCAAATAAATAATGAATTTAGCGTTAAAGTGCCAACTATTACTGAAGCAGTAAAGTGCCAAGTGCCAATTCAATTGCTATATGTCATATACTCATCACGGTTCAATGCAAAAGGTGGGAATGTCCTTATATGGGGTTTAACTGGAGCGGGGATTTAGGCCAGGAATCACTGTCTCTTCTTGTCTTCGTGCGTATTGCCTGCAATCATAGAAACTAGAACCAGTTCATCTGTTCAGGTATATTTCACATATGAGGTTTAGGACCGTGGGTTTATAAAGGTAACGTTGCATAGAAGGACACTTACTCGCCCGCCAGACTGTACGTCTGGCTTTGAGGGTGTGAAGCGCGCAACGTTATCGCCACTGGACCTCTCCTCCGTTCCTTGGTTCGTCTGCCTGTCCTCCCCGTCTCTGCTGCTACTGCGCCGTCTGCTCACCGTCCGCTGCTGGTGGCTTGGTACGTGCCGCGATCACTGTATTCCCCACCTCTGCTCCGTGGTATGTCTGCTCCTCCTGTGCACAACCGTCCCTTCTGGCTGTCACTTCCACACTGCCCTGTATGCTTGTCTCTCTGCTGTCCAAGTGGCTCGCGCTCACTTTTGAATAAGGTGGGCCACACCCTACTCCGCCCTCATTCGCTCTGCCACCAGCGTGACCTGGGGACATTGGCCGTCCGCTGTCACAAGGCCAATGTCACACAGCCTATAGGGGAGTCCAATGTCAAGTGGCTCGGGGACCGGGGGGAAATACATTGTCAACCATAAAACATGCAGTGCAGAAATATAGTTAAGAGAATGATGTTTTTAAGTGCGTAATACAGGTTTTTCATCATCAATAAAAAATGTTACAATTTGGTTTCACCCCCCTGCTTTGACCCTGTCACACATGTTTAACTGTGTAATTCAATAGAAATGTAATGTAAATGTAGCTATTCATTGTACTCCACTTATAATACAATTATTATCAGACGATACATAGCCTATCAGTATTAGTAGGTTTGAGTTGGGTGTATAATTATAGCTGTTAATTACTGATTTTCAGGCTATCAAGAACATGTTTAATGTGTTTTTCTTTCTGTTCCTATAGAACCTCACACGACAACTGTATCAACCCAAGTAATTATTAAACAACATCAGAACCATTCAGATGTCCTTATTATTGTGTTCTGACTGACTTCTGAGTCACACATTACTCTCAGGCACCATATTTATGTGTCATTTGCATGTTGTTCTGTATACCCTGAAGAAGGCATTTGTTTGCCGAAACGTTGGTCTTTTTTACTCTGCGTCCTAAATACATGTTTGCACTTTTGCTATAACAGTGTGTGCAGCCACTTTTTGTCCTTTGACAATTTACTTTGAGTGACTTCTGAGTCAGACCAACACTCACACTATCCACCACACTTGCAACTTGGCCGATAGACAGTACTGTACATTACCCTCTCACCTACATAGGGGCAGTTTCTGTAAGCACCCACTCCCTTCTGTTGCTCAAGAGCTGAGCTTTGTATGTGATCACTGCAATAAACCGCAATAAACCTGTCTCCTGCATCCAGAAGTTGACATGTCGCTTCCTGGGGAATCTTCAAACATCCGGTCATTACAATATTTAACAAAAAATCTACTATGCTGTATATGCTGCCTCCAAAACGTGGAATGCCTTGCCAAAAGCCATTAAAGATGTTGACCCCCTACCCAAACTCAAAACTAACCTAAAATAATGGATGACCTTAAATACAATCAGCCTTAGTAGAACAACTTTGAACACCTTGGTAGTAGCATCCTCTGCCCCCCGCCCCCACCCCTCCTTCTTCTGAAAAATACCTTTTGCTGCTACTGAGCTTTTACTGATATGTATTGTATTGTATGGATGTATTGTATGTCTTACTGATTAATTGAGTAGGCTACAATGGACCACAATGGAAACAAGCCCCTGAGGCTTTTTTGAGTTATCCTTTTAGCATAACTTTTGACTGTACTACATGTACTGTTATATAATCTAGTTATAAAGTATTCTATCAATAATTTACATTTACATACCACATAGGCTCTGATGCCTGACAGTCCCAGGTTTGATTCCAGAGCCCTGCATACTTGTGCCGCATGTCACTCTCTTTCCTGTCTCTTTACACACTGTAAGATACTATCAGAAAAATCCCCCGAAAGAATCTTTTAAAAAAAATTAGCAAAGGGACATATTAAGCTGGTGGAATAACATGCAGGTGAAGTAAATACTAGCAAGGGGCACCATGTGGAAACCCTTGATCCACAGTCTGTAGACCCGCAATCTATCAGATCTCCAACCTAAAAGTTTGCTCACCTCTGATCAAAGTTAGGCACCTTTGCATAAAACTATTGTAACACTGCATTCAATTAAAATCACTCATCATGTATCTATGGTAGACTATCCCGGTCACGGAATTCAAACGTGAATGTGAACAGGCATTGTTCTATGTAACCTTAAACTATAATAGCTTCAATAGGTGTGGTGTCATCAAGGTGAACAGGTATTCAATGTTGATGAGGAAAAAATGACTATGTTGTAATGTTTTGTCTGTCTAACACTCTAAACCAAGTGTAACGCCTATATTTTGGCTCACTCCCACAAGATTGACAACACCACCACTTCTTTCAGGTTCACAGCATTTATTTGTCAAATTTGTCTAAGACAATACGATAATACTTTATTGTCAGTTTGCACTGAAATTTGTCTTGCGACCCAGAAACAGCCATGTATGCAACATATAACAGTACACACATTTGACATGACACAAGAAAACAACAAAATACAAATACATACATAAAGACATGCAAAGACAAAGAGCAATGTCCACCACTCAGCCTACCCCTGGCTTATACTGTAACTCCTGATTAAGCCTCAATGTCGTCTGATGGACAAAGGACCTCTTCAGTTTGACCTTATTGTATGTAGGAACACTGTATCTCCTTCCTGAAGGCAGCAACCTATATTCTCCATACAAAGCATGGCTAGTGTTTGAAGTGATATTCCTTGCCAACCTTATCATACTGTTATCATATGTAGATGTATAGAGCCTCTGAAGTGGTTGTCCAACAATCTTTGAACAAATGTTCACTTGTTGCAGCAGTTGTGACTTTAAAGCTACAGACAGACATCCATACCAGGTGGTACTACAGTACTGCAGGACACTCATAATAACAGAAGTGAAAAACAAAAGAAGAATCTGTCTACTAGCACCAAAAGATCTCAGACGGCGAAGGAAATAGACTCTTTGTTTTGTCTTCTTACCCACTGATTCAATCTGGTCTTTCCATGACAAAAGGTGGTCTATTACTACTCCTAGGTATGTATACGAACATACCTGGTTGATCTGTTCACTATGAATAGTAATAGGGGATCTGTGTATCTCTAGTGGGGCACCAAAAACAATCTCTTCTGTCTTTTTTGTGTTAATGATAAGAGCGTTGTTATCACTCCATTCCACCACCTTATTTACTCTGTGTTGGTGCAGTCCAGGATCACTGGAACTATCCAAAAGAGAAATCAAAACTGTATCATCAGAGTACTTTAGAATGTATTGGTCTGGCTTGTCAGTGCGACATTCAGACAGACATTTCTCAGTACTACAGCTGTCAGTATAAAGGGTGAACAATACAGCTGAGCTTACACAACCCTGGGGAGCACCAACATTAGTGGTTAATGCTGAGGAGAGGGTTTTGTTCACTTTCACCCTCTGTACTCTGTTAGTAAGGAAGGAAGCATACCAGTGAATTAAGTATGGATTCAGTTCCAACTGTACCATCTTTGACACCAGAATATCAGACTGTATTGTATTGAAGGCTGAAGAGAAGTCTAAGAACAGCACCCTTGCATGATTCTTATTAGACTTATCTAGGTGTTTTGTAATGAAGTGGACCAGTGTGACAACCGCATCCTCTGTACCGCAACCTTTCTTATAAGCAAACTGACAGGGGTCAAATTTGTCTTTAGTTATACTCACAAGATGTTGCAACAGTATTCTTTCCAGTGATTTCATGGTCACTGAAGTAAGAGCTATGGGTCTATAATCCTTATGTTCTTTTGGACATTGGATTTTGGGTAATGGTTTTATGTATGAGGTTTTCCAACACAGAGGAATTATATGTGTGTCTACAGAGGTTTGAAATATTGGTTGCCACACAGGAGCCAACTCGGATGCAACGTTTTTGAGGAGAAAAGCACTGCACTCGTCCGGCCCATTAGCTTTCCTTGTGTTAGTACACCGAAACACTTTCCTGACATCCTCTTCAGTGATGATAATTCTGTCTGAGGGGGCAGGTGTTACAGCCTTAAGTATTTCAGTGCACTTAGAGGAATCGCCCAATGATTCGAATCTGGCATAGAAAGTATTTAGGTCATTGGCAAAGCCAAGTTCATTGTCTGTCACAATAGGTTTGGTTGGGGCTGACATTCCTGTCATGGATTTCATAGTATCCCACGCCTTTTTCAACAACAACACAAAATGTGGTTGGTGGGGTGATTCTCAAGACAACTCCTGCCCCATAACAGGAAAGTCAGCAGCTTAAGGGGGCATTGAATACAACATTCACAGTGTGATCGTATAATGTGTATGAATTAAATATGAAGTATAACTATCAGTGAAATAAATAAATGTTTGTACAAAGTCCTGAAAAGGAGTTCAGAAATTCATACTCAGAGTCACTGGACTGGTTTGAAGATGGGGATGAGACCTGAGGAGGAGGAGTTAAGAACCTTGTGTCCTGTAACTGTTGGCCCAAACAGCGGGTGTATTATTACTGCATGTGAGTTTATGTTCAGTTTGTCACGTACTCGGTGTCTCAGAAGTCACATAGACTGTCTTGAGTTTTCTTTGCAGCTGGCAGAGGACCTTGATGTAACTATTTTTAATCATCCTTTTTGTCACCCTTTTTGGCAATCTACACTCTTGCAAGGGCCTAGTTCAGTTGCATATGTCTTTCTCTGACCACAAATGGTTCATGTCCTGAACGGTTCATGTCTGTGAAGACTACAGGAAAGAGACAGAGGAGGAAACTGTTAACCCATTTAGACCGAGAAAGTATCTGTGTCATTTTAGATTTCTTTGGCAATTCAAAAATAGCAGATATACAAGCTCATAGCGCAGCAACGAGTGCCGCACTATGAGCTTGTAGATCTGCTATATTTGAAAAATCATGAAAATGTGTGCATGCAAATCTTTGAATATATATTTTTTTAAGCAAACATTTGTAAAATGTGTTGTTCTAGGGACCTCCAGAAGCAAAGATTTTAGTTAAAAATGATAGCGCCACCAGCAGGTCTAATTTAGCAAAACACATATCTGGAACAAAATGCCTCAAATCATGAAGGCAGTGTCCGATTGCCGTGAATGGCCTAACAAGTAATGGCAGCCTTTTCACATTGGCCTATTATAGCGCCACCAGGAAGCCACAATAACCTACCTGGCCTGGCGTAGACCTGTGGAGCACTTTTTCTAGTTTGACATGAATTTGCAGAAAAAACAGGTCCACTCACTGCAAATTCATGTAAAACTAGAAAAAGTGCTCTTTGGAGCACAGGTCTCCGCATAGGCGATTTTTGCCTCTGTCAGGAGGGGGGGGCAATATTTTGCTGTGGGGGGGGGGGGGGGGGGGGGGGGTGTATATTAAAGGAACTGAGTCGAGCATAGGCTATAGGTAATGTGGCTGGTTATATCTGTGGGCTGTCAACAGACAACACTATAAATCTACTGTCACCAGTATGGCTACAGTGCAAATACATCATCCTATAAAGGCAGGGCAAAAGCTATAACAACCTGATAGACGGGTGTTCCAAACTTTTTGGATGTAGAATCCATTTCTACTCCATTTCTACCATTTCTACGACATTTTTGAATCGTGCATAGTTAGCACAATAGTGATACAATTTGCATATTTGAATAACCTAGCAGAAATAATGAGTGGAGGTCATCCGACTTGTGGTTTCCTGGTAAAAGAATGAAGATTCAATCTCATTCAGGTGTAAGGATATTTACAGTGTAACCATTTGGTATGTTTATGGTAGTTAGTTAGCATATAGTATGCATAATGTAACGACTCAAGGCAAACACATGGTCATTTCTGTTCAATCTTATTGCTAGTTCTTATTTTTATAAATATTATTATTTCTGTATATCTGGCCACTTCTGAAGCAGTAAATATCCCAATATAAAAACAATATTTCTGTATATCAATTATGACAACTTCTTGACGGAAGCCGAGGCCATTTTTGTATTGTGCCCATTTAATTAGATAATTTGTGTATTTGAACAAATTAGTGGAAATAAGGATACTAGATGAATGTATTCATCATTTGGGTGTAGGTAGACCAATATAAGTAATATAGGGCACTGTGCTGCTGTCTCAGGAGGAGGATAGCGGAGAAAGAATGGTCGTGTACTACAGCTGTTCCCTGTTCACTGGGTCAACAGAAGGTTAATAAAGATTGTGTCTTCTTCCTGACAAACATATCTCGCAGAACATTTGAAGAGGTCTATTAAACCTACAAGTAAATATTTGGAGCAGCAATTTCTTCCATAAAACTTCAGACTTATTAACCATAGTACTGTAGTAACAGAAATGTATTTGGCATGTTTGTTCTAGTAGGTAGGTGAATAAGTGGTATTTAGGGCAAAAAATATTTAAATGGTTATCAAACATAACATATTTATAAAAACAAATTAGATGAGATATTGCATGTACATGTATTCTTAATGCATGAGTTCTCTTTTATAAGAATATCATAGCAAAGCAAATCATTTTACTAAATTGCTAAATTAGCCAGAGTGTGCACTGGGGAATGGGGGACAGAATATAATGCTGTACTTTCTGTAAAATAAATATAAAAATAGATACATTAGTATCTATTTTGATATTTAAAACAAACATGCCAAATATGTTTGTGTTCCTACAGTACTATGGACCAATTTATTCCATAAAACACACTGATTAACCATAGTCTATGGTTAATCAGTCTGAACTGTGTTTGTATGGAATATATTGCTGCTGCCTCTGGTGTGGGATAATCTATATCTTGCTTAAGACATTGTTTCCAATGGCTAAGGCTAAAGCATATCATGGCACTGGCAACTCTGGGGAGATCATCTCCACTGGAGATGATGTATTGGACCTATTACAAGCCTGGACATGAGAAATAGAAGACCATTATGAATGTGTGAATTATGATCATGATTACATGCAAAAATGTGTCTGCATGCATGCAATCAGAACTTTGGCTAGTATAGAAAACAAGGGTAGGCTATAATAATCTGATAATGTATCTGTTATAGATCTATATGAGGATGGCATAACAGGAAATGCTTAACTTGTACATAGTCAGTGAAGGCTGTAATTTGTGTACTGTGTGTATGCAAATAAGTTGTTTTATTGCAACACCAAAGTAATTCAGTGTTTTCAATGACAACTATGAATGACCTTGTGAACATGTTGAAAGGGCTGTAAACAATAACATTGTGACTGAAACAATATGTGATGCCTAGATTGCCAACATATTGCTATTTAGTTTGATCAATGTCCTCTAAGCCCATATGGGCTGCCTGGACACCACAAAACATGCATGGTGACACTTTAACCACTTTAACCCTGGTGTCCTGGTTTTGGGGATATCATTATTGGTAGAATTGTTCATTAACTGCAAAATAGCAGATCTACAAGGACACAATGCGACACTGTGTGACTTGTGCATGACATAATCATATGACTAAAGTATAAAATAGGGCATAAGTGGTTAATAGAAGCAAGTAATCAATCGATTAGATTAGAATAGTATATGATTATTATTATTAGTATTATTATTGTTTGCCATACTTTAGATAACTAGTTGTTGCAACACACCACACACCATGCAGGGTTTGCTGTTTAACGTTCTTCAGATATAGCTAAGCAACCATTCTGATCCATTTTGTTGATATCCATATGCCTGTTGTTGGCCAGGAGGGATGCAAACTGTTGTGCTTACTACATCACCTCCTTCACATGGCAAACCTTCCTCTACAATGTGTGAGCTAGCTGCCCATCAGTGTAGTTCTGTCTCTCTCTCTCTCTCTCTCTCTCTCTCTCTCTCTCTCTCTCTCTCTCTCTCTCTCTCTCTCCCTCTCCCTCTCCCTCTCCCTCTCTCTCCCCTCTCTCTCTCCCCTCTCTCTCTCTCTTAATTTTAACCAGGCCGTGAATGATTCATCATCATGGCCGTCAATTGTCAATTTTCAGGATATATCGTTTATCAAACTGGCCCCGACAGTCATCTGTACACAGAATATAAATGAGTTATGAGTAATTACAGAACACACCCATGGGGTGAAGCAGTAGATGAACAGAGTCAACACCAAAATAGTTTACAGAGCTCATCCACAAACAGGCGGGGTTAAATAGTGCATATGCAAACTGCAACGGATCAAGAAGGTGTTTTGTCCAGAAGTTCCTGTTTAATCAGTTTCTCAGCGGACTATTATGATCAGGGTAGTCAGGGCAACTATATATTATTTAGGGTTAGGTCTATGTGTTTCTCTGGTAATATCATTGACTGCTAATTGTGTATGACTGTGACAAAAATAAAGGCAGACAGTGTGGGATTATGGATGGCAGTAGTGTGGCAACATCAGGGTGGGAACAGCCATGTTGTCGTAAATATCCTAAGATGGAGGCAGTGACATTAATTAATTAATTAATCAAAATAAATAATAACTGTCCGGACCATTATTGGTCGGCCCACCGGGCATTTGCCCTGTATGTCGGATGCCCAATCCACCACTGGCTGGGAGTGAGCCAAAAGATATTGGTTACAACTTACATTGGTGCCGTGACCCGGATCAGGTTTCCCGGTGCGGGAAGTCAAAATGGGGATGAGTGTAGCAGTAGTGGCTCAGAGCCTCTGCCTGGTGACCAAAAGCCTAACATCTCCCCCAGCCAAGAGGGAATTCCCCTTTAGGCTAGTGCTAGTGGATAAGATGTTGGCTTTCCACTTGGGTGACCCAGATTTGAATCCTGAGAGTTACACAAGGACCACAATGGAAATAAGTAGCTGAATTTGTTGTGTTCTTATCCTTGACGTTTCTGTGAGAAGCATGTAACGTGTGTTTTTCTTTTAATCATAACATTTACTAAAAAATCAAATCAAACTATTTAAGCTACCTTATTTACTATTTAAGCTGGTAGAACCTGATATCCTCCTGTCCTCAAGTAACGCTGTTCTTTGAAAACCAGCAATCTCTATAATAGCCATATGATGTAGGCTGTAATACACACCCAATCACCTTTGCAGCTAAGTGGCCCTTTTGCGATGGAAGCACTGTCTGTACTGATAAGACTCAATTATTGAAATCCCAAACAGAATAGACTTGGACCATGCCACATTTAATGCCTGCCTCAGGAGTCCTGAGTCAGGACTGCCACGTGCCAGTATACAGTGGATTACTTCCCAGTCTCCAGGTTTTCGTCAGAATAACTAACCACATGAGCATGCCATTATAGGCAAAAAAGGAAAAGAAAATAGCTTACCTACAAGCTCACACCATGTTGTGATGTGTTGTGAGCTTGTAGATCGTATTTTTTTCAAAATCATTCGATTTTTTTGTGGTTGAGTGGCTCAGTGGGTCAAGCTCCAAAGCTTAAAAAAGTATTTGGGTTCCCAAAAGGAACCAACATATTGTTTTAAGCTTTGGAGCATGACCCAGTGTGCAGACTTTATTCTTCGTTATGGATTCTGACCTCAGCCCAGCACCTGTTTGTTAGTGAGTGGATGTGGGTGCTTTATTGTATGTTTGAGTGGCTCAGTGGTTAATGCAGAAATATTATCGTTTTTAAAAATGTTGTACCGTGGAATAGACACTATGGCACATTAGGAGTCCATTATTTAGTGTGTTATGTGTTTCTGGTATAAAAAAAAATATTGACCACTTATTTTGCATGTCCGTGGTAAAAAATAAAATACTGATGAAAATGTCCATCACAAGATGGCATGATGATGACCCCTGGTTATGTCAATCAATCATATTTATTTTACATTGAGCAAAATGTGTCAATTGTTTTTGACAGTGTAGGCTATAAGCACATACAGTAAGTGCATAATCCAAAGACCAAAGTCCAGAAGGGGAGAGCCTATAGCTAGACGAATAACTTACAGGTTAAGAAGCTGCTGAAGCCAACAGCAACCCCAAGAGGGAGATAATTTAGGTGGGCTGTCAGATTGTGGCCTTAAGTGAACCAAGCCAGAGCTACCACCACCACTGTGCTGTGTGGAGAACAATACGTTTGCAACATTGTACAGTATATAGTCATATACATATATACTATGGACAGTAGTCCATAGTATATATGGACTACTCTACTGCCATATACAGTAGTCCATACAGTAGCCTGCCCTATTTCCAGTGGAGCAACATAAGTACATTTACTCAAGTACTGTACTTAAGTAAAATTTGTATGTATTTTTACTTTACCAGAGTATTTCCAGTTTTCAGTACTTTTACTTCTACTCCACTAAATCTCAAAGGCAAATATTGTACTTTTTACTCCACTAAAATTATTTGGTACTTTAAAGGAGTAGTTCAGCCAAAAAATACTTATTTTCTATTTACACACGCCATATATATATATATATATATATATATATATATATATATATATATTTTTTTTTTATATATATATATATATATATATTTATATATATATTTATATATATATATATATATATATATAAATATATATATATATATTTATAAATATATATATATATATATATATATATATAAGGTGTCAAAGTGTTGAGACACAAAGGTGAAGCCACATAAGTTGGCAAGGTTATTTTGTTTATTTTGTCTTTGCATTTAAGGTTAACTGTTTTTTGTTTGCACTTAAGATTCTCTTGGTAAACAGAAACCTGTTTCACTGCTTAAGGCAGAAGAAGTGTATAAGGTTCTTTATAAAATGTATTTGTATTGTACACATGATTTAAAGGTTGCACAAAGGTTTGTTTATTGTACAGATTAATTTGAAAGAGAAAAGGTTTACTGCTTGAAGCAGAGTGTTCTTGATTTTCAAAAGGAAATGTCAAATATTTGACTTAAAGCGTTTAAGGTAAAGAAATCTATAAAATGTAAGATTTGGTGGGAGTGTAACTGCCAGAGTATTCATTTTATTTCTTATTTTTGTTCTTTATTTAATATAATTAATTATGCCCATTATCCATGCCCATTTGTTGAGTCACTTTATTTAATTAGAAGTAGTATTCTGGCAGTTACACTGTGTATGGTAATTAATACAAACTACTAGACCATACCCGGTCGATATGCGCACATGATCTGGCAACCCGGGAGGCAGTTCGTCCCGTAGCTGGGCAGCCCCGTAACCATGGCGACAGTGTTTGACACAAAAACGCTAATAAGAAGCTGAGATTTGATGAAATTGAAAAACGGGCTTCACAGTTGTGTTCAGATGGTAATGGTCAATGGCTGTGTGCAAAATCAGAGCAATTGGTCCAGCCAGTGAGGAGAACCGGGTATCTTCACGTACTCACCTACGCACCTACTCACCACTACAGAGGCTACTAGAATTATAGTAGGATTATAGTAGGATAGTAGGATAGTAGGATACATGTGCTACAAGCTCATGTGAATGTACATTTATGCAATTTATCGGCCGCCATATTGGAAAATGTGCCGCCATATTGGAACCTAATATTATTGTTTTTATCTTACTTGGTAGAAATACCTTCAGAACATATTCTCCTATATCAAAATAAGGGGGAAATCAAAGATTTACAGCCCCAGCAAAGTGATATAGTCCAAAAGGTTGGCCCAGTTGCAGCCATTTTGAAAACTGGTGGTGGCCATCTTGAAATCTTAGGATTTTTGTGTGGCCAGAGGTTGATTATCAATTAGGGTCATATGAAGTACATCTGTGCCAAATTTCTCGCTTGTATCACCAAGTGCACTATCGTGTATTGAAAACGGCAATTTCCCGCCGTACTATAACTCTGAGAGTGTACAAATGGAATGGAACCAAATGGACCGTTGGGTCCATTTGGTTCCATTTGTACACTCAGAGTTACACACCTGTAAGTGGCCATTTGGAAGCCCATGAGGGTCCCTGGACCCCAACTGTAGACCCACAATATCAGCACCCTGACTCTGTTTGACCAGAATGGAACAGAGCCTTCATTAGTATCATTGGTAACACCTGTGAAGGAAGTGATAATATGGCTGCTGTGCATAGAGCCTATTGGCCGCAGATGGCGGGGGGCGTGGACGCGCCTCTCGAGCGCGTGCACGGCTCCTCCCTAGCAGTCAGGCTGCAGACCGCATCCCGTCCGCCTCTAGTCTGTCTGCTTGTTGTCATGGAGCAGCAAACATGGCGGTCCTGGCCTACAGCCTAGGCAAACGGGAAATAAACCACTATTTCACCATCAAGAATGCCAAGTTGATCTCCCTAGCCGCCGTCGTCCTGCTCCTCGTGTTCCACACGGCGTCGCGGTACTATGGGGGTGAGTGTGGGGGGTCCGTGGGGGTCCGCTTAATGTGACGGTTATGCTGATAATAATAAACACACACAGGTATAGCTAACGTGAACTAGCTAGCGGACGGTGTTGCCATGTCCGGTTGTTATAAGCGACTCTGGGCTTTTTTTTCTGTTCAGTTGCTGGGCTACTTTACTAAAGTAATGTTTAAATCAGTGGTTCTCAAACATTTTCATGTCAAGGACCGCCCAAATTAACATGGCTTTGGCCACAGATCTGAAAATATTTTGTGACAGGGGCCCATGCTAGCCTTGAAACATGACTGTCATGTGAACCATCATCAACCATGGCTACCCCCATGCTAGATGTGTGTATTTAAAATCTTTCAAAGAAGCATTCATTTTCCTATATTTTTTCTTGGAAAATAGCAGATCTATAAGCTAACAACGCGTCGCGAGCTTGTAGATCTGCTATTTTCAAATATCTGATCAAAGTGTTCATGCTAGTTTTCATAAACCCGGTTGCTTGTTTCTCTCTCAAGACCTGGCAACACTGCTAGCTAGCGGATTTTGTTTGGGGTTTTTAATGTTTAATTTGTATACTTTTAGTTACGAGACCTTTTTATGTCGTCCAGTAATGCGTGTTTTTTCGTTGTCGACACTTAATTTTGAGTGTAGATAAATACGTAAATAAAGACATAATTTTCACACTCGGGCGACACTTGACTGAAAGAGCGACGGAGTATAATTATCAATTAAGCCTTAACGTAATAATAACGTTAGTACAATAGAGATAGAGAAAGGCGTGTAACATTACATTATTATGTAAGCCCTTGTTGCCTATAAGGGTTTATATGCTAGTAGACAAAATGTAAACGCTAGTTTAAGAATGAACGGTTTAAGAACACTTTTGTACCAACAGCAATAGGCTCTTGATCTGGACTAATAGTTTGAGTTATTTATGGGTCTATGTGCAATAACAAAGACTGTTTATTATTATTCCCAGCCTTTTAATGCGTTTTATGCGTATTCGTTCTATATTTGTCTTATCTCAGTTTTAACCTGTGTCCCCCTCTTTTTGTGTTTTTTAACTAACCTTAATGTATGCCTGTATGAGCTATGTGATATGATATCTGAAATATCCTTCGAGGATCAATAAAGTATCTATCTATCTATCTATCTATCTATCTACACTAGTAATGTAATGTCTTCTTCACTCCATTAACTAACGTTAGAGTAGCACGCTAGAACGATAACTTTAGCCATCAGCGTTGCATTTGTGTTTACATTCTCCCCGTCAGTCAGTCAGCAGCACACAGTCACTGCCTGCAACACACTGTATTTATATTTGGAAAAGTGAATGATTAGCTGTTTACCAAGTTGTGAAGCTCCAGAGCCTAACTTGCGTGGGTACATCACACCAGACCTGCTTAATGTCGATGGTACAACGCTTTTGTTTTTTTGAGGCATCCATCCATTGCCCCCTGAGGGTGCTTTTCATATAGACTATTGATAAAAAGACCTGCACGCGTCTGGCTTGCGATGACACACTATAGAATGGATAGCTAAAGCCTCATTTATACTTACTTGCATGCTGCTGTTGGCTCAGTGAATAGCAGATCTACAAGCTCACAATGCGACACAAATGTGACGTGTTGTGTGTATCTGCTATTAACTGCATGCAACACCAGCATGCAACTAAGTATAAACCAGGCTTAAGCCTACCCCCTTCTCTTCAGCCTGCCAATCCATCATCTGATCTGGGGTTGTTTGCATGGATCCATTGATTCATTTCATTACCACCGGGCCTTTTCTTTATGATGCAAATGAATGGCAGAAGAAGATGTTTTGCTTGAGCTGAAATGTTGATGGCTTATGGCTTTATATTGTGTTATATGCTGCTGCTTGAGTTGAGCAATGCTTTTTGCTGTGGAAGAATTCCTTATATTCACTGTTAGGTTAGGTCTTGTGTCTTTATCACATGTACCAGACCGTAAGAAGCTGTTTGGCCTTATGATTTCTATGTTCTTCTGACAAAATGAGTATTATAAAATTAAGACACCAGCTCAATGATGTCATGTAGCTAGTCTAGGCCTGGTATTTACAGCTTGGCTCTCTGTGACACAAGCTCCCCTCTTGTCTTTGTGTATAACTAGTTACTGACCCCTGCTTTTTACAGAGAACTACTTGTCCTTGATGTACTTAATCTACTTATCCCATGAGCTCACGTGATAATCTTATATCCTAGAAATATAAAGTGTCTCTGACTCAGTTTGCCTCAACATTGTGATTAATCTAGAGTTCATCACCAGTGAATGAACACAATGCTGAACCAAAAGCCATGGAACTACCAATCTGGGAACCCATTCGGTAAAAAAAAACACGTGTAGTAACAGGAACTCTGTTTGGCTCCTCCACTTTCTTAGTCCACTTGCTCCCGGGTGCTTCTGTGCGTATTCCTACTAACAACATTACATGTTTAAGGCAGTGGTGCTGAGAGATTGTATCGTGGTCCAGCCAGGAGGAAAGAGCGCAATGAGGCCTTTTATTTGTTTGGCCTGAATGGCATATTCTTTGTTCATTTCCTTCAGGCGGAGACACATGTGAATGGCTGCTGTCCAGTGGCCGCTACTTGGGGGAGAATGTATGGCAGCCTCATGGCTGCATGATGCACAAATACAAAAGCACGTGAGTCACACATCATTGTTAATATTAATCGTTGGCTTGTTTATGTGTGCGAGACAAAGACACATAGATGTACAGTATGTGTGTGATTGATACAGGACAGTGAGAGTGCGATTGTTGGGTGTAGGCACTAGGCAGGGGGTTGTTCATTAGCCAAATAGCCAGTACAGAGCACATGATATCATCACTGTTGGACAGGCGATATAAGTTTAATTATAGAATATGAAGAACTAACCCAGTGCATGAATGTTTGTCATCTGCAGTTGTTGTTAGGATGATGAGCTATTAGATTCTTGGCATACATTTTTTTCCTCTCTACACAGTGAAGCCAAGACCTGCCTCGCTGAAAAGAGGGTGGCCTTTCTCGGTGACTCCCGAATCAGGCAGCTATTCTACTCCTTCATCAAAATTATTGACCCGGAGCAAAGAGAGGAAGGAAGCAAGGTATGGTAGGGGGACGGCATGCAAAGCTTTGATATTAGTGTAATAAAAACAACTTCATGTCAAACAAGTTGTGAAAATATTGTGCTAACTGAAAAGAGAAACAGAAAGTAGAGAAGGAAATGCTAGTATTAATTACACAACATGTCTGCTCTAGGTTGGACCAGTAGACTGGTTCAATCGTTCAATCGGATGTAGGGAGGAAAATACATTCTGTCTGGCCGTTGCTGACTGACTTTCACTTCCGTATTTCTTTTTGATGTGTTGGCTTGCAGCATGAAAACATTCCCTTTGAAGATGACAGCTCCTCAGTCAATGTGGTGAGATAATGTTTTTTGTTATTGTCATCTCTTGCTATTAGGGATTTTCTAATATATAAGCTCACTTATATAATACATAAATACATGGTAAATGCATTTGTTTCTTAATCCTTATTTTTCATGAGCATTTGGGTTTTGCAGATGTTTTGTACATAAAACGTGTTGCAAAACGTGTTGTAATGAAACCGCTTCTTCCTGATTGCTTAGGATTTCCTGTGGTACCCAGAGGCAAATAACTCAATGAAGGATCGCTTGGTGTCATGGACACAGGTAATTAGTCGAGTTGTGAAGCAATTGCAAAGCTATTATAAAGAGACTGTTTGTGTTTATGTACGTCACTCTTTCTGCCTAATGACTAATGAAGCTGATGTGTATGTTTGTCACTGTTCATAATTGTGTGTGTGTGTCTGTGTGTGCGCTATTATGTCACTGTCTGCAATGACTCAATACACTACACTATCATCATCAGATCACAGCAGATAGCCCATGAAACTTAATATACAAGATCTCTAACTTACTATTTAAGTGTTACAATCAGCTTTTAGGTTGCAAAAACATTCTCCTCCCTAATGTGAGGTGAATGTTGAAAATAAAAGTCTGCAATGCAAACAACAATCTAAACGTGGTGAGGGCAGCACAGACCGACACACTGGACTGGTGTTGGGGCAGGCGGGCTTATGTAGCCTGGGAACAATGGCTGGGTGCTCTCTCATGTCACCTCAGCTCCACATAGGAAAGGACCAGCAAGACACACAGTACACACAATACCCAGGACCAAGGCCTCTGGGGCCATCACATAAGATATGGTGCAATTTAATGCCGAAAGGTCAAGAGGGTCAATTATTGATTAACACATTGTCATGCATTAGGCACCGTGTCCACTGAGAACGCCCTTTCAGCTGAGGAACGCCGTGGATATTATGTCCATTGTGCTCCCATGCAGCGTTTATTCCTGTGCTCATGGACACATCACCAGTGTTGTTACCTGGAGTTTCGGGTCTTTCAACAGGCACCCTCCAGGTGACCCGACTGAGGCTGATCAGACCCCGGCCTGTGTCCAAGTGGCATGCTACTGCCCCCACTGTCTCTTGGGGGCTTAGGATGGCTGGTGAGATGTTAGCAGCAGGTGTTGGCGACACTAGGAGACTCTAGGCACTGTGGGTTGCCTCCGGGCCTGGCTCCTCCTTCGTCTGACCAGAAGTGACTTCTGTGCGTTGTGTCGTCGTTGCCGCTGAACAGCAAACTTCTCATTCTACCTTGATGGATTTTTAAACCCTCCTTGTGCAAGCACAAATAGCTTAGTTGAAACAACATGGTTGTGTGGTAACGATTCAATGTCGGATCGTAAATTCCCGGGTTGTCAAGACACAGCCAGGAGGATCAAAATAGCAGCGCTCCTCTCCAAAAGTTGGAACTGTTGCCAGCTTGAAGCGCCCAGGGCGCTGCACCAAAACGCTGGCCGTTGGGGGCGCTGAAGCGTGATGGTCAGCGCTTTACCATAGAAATTCATGGCAGACTGGAGCTGCCAACTCAAAAGGGGTTCTCTGTGGACATGTCACCTATCTGAACTATTCATCATACAAGAATGAAAATGATTGCCTGAGGCCATTTTACTTCCCTGCATTAAGTTTCCTACATAATATATAATGGTGTAAATTGAGATAATACTTTTGAAATAGTGTATGTAAGCTTGTGTATGCACACTGGCTTAATGTGACCATAGTGGCTTATTTCATAGTGCCTACAAATGTACATGGTAACCCAACCTGATATGGATATGCTTTACTTTTTTTTTGTTATCAATTGTTTTCATTATCAAATCGACAATACAATTATATTCATATGAATAAATTTTTCAACAAAAACAAGATACAAACAACTTAAAACAAAATAATAATAATAATAAAAATAAACCCACCCACCCCTCCCCGGACCAACAATTTCTCGAAATGTAAGGGCCAAACACCATGCCTATACCTGTGCAAGGTCAAAACACTGTGTACAACACTTAAACCAAATCTTTAAGCTTATCTGCAACATTAGACCACATATCAATGTTCCTCTCACTTGCTCCATGTAACCTCGCCGTTGACAGTTCTAAATAAACAATATCCAAAAACGTTAAAACCCATTGGCGAAATGTTAGTGTATGAGGAGGTTTCCACCTTGTAGCTACCATTTTCTTTGCAGCTGTTAAATGGATATGCTTTCCTCATTGTGATGTTGCAGGAGCTGTCAGCGAAACCAGATGTAGTTGTCCTCGGAGCTGCAACAGTAAGCTGTTTCAGGAGCACTTCTCTACATGTTCTGTGAAATACGAAAATTACACACTGAAATGGTTGCAAAGCAAAGTTGATTAATCCCATTTCCTTCCCACAGTGGTCCATCAAGTTGCACAGCGGCAGCAGCGAGACCCTGCAGCAGTATAAAGTTAACCTGACGTCCATGTCGGTTCCTCTAGAGAGGCTGGCTGAGGATGGAGAAGTTTACTGGGTTCTACAAGGTGAGCCTTGCTTGAATAATAATACTGCGCTTAAAGGAACCTAATAATGATTATTATTGTGTTTTTTAAAAATCGTTTATATATATATGCACACACACACACACACACACACACACACACACACACACACACACACACACACACACACACACACACACACACACACACACACATATACCCCCCCCCCCCTCCCTAAAAAGGGTCAAAACAACATGATCAGCTTGTGGAGAGGACCTAAGTGACACTCAAAAATTAATATAATCAATCATTGCCGAGGTTTATATGACACATACTCTTGGAAAACGTACATTGTCTTTATCCAACTGATGACATAGGAAAGGTATACTTGCTAGACACCGCAGCTGGCTCATTCATGGCTGGGCTTATTCAGTTTTTACCATGACCATCTGCTAACGGCTACAGATAACAGGTTTGAGATTATGGACAGAGAGAGAGTTTACATTAGTTGTAACAGTTTAGGAATTTCAGATCTAGGCCACCTAGCTTGACACTGTAATATGTGGCTGACTCTCCACAGTTTATTTTAATTTAGCATAATCTGTATTGACTCTCCACAGTTTGATCATGCAACCATAACTCTCTGCTGTGTTTTTTTTATTTCTATTTGGATGCCTCAAAACTTCATCTAAGACATTTCTTGTAAAACAATAGTTTGGATGTACTCTAAATTCAGGAAAAAGCTTTTTTTTGCTTCTACAATAATATGAATCAATTTAATTAGCACTAAAGCTCTCAGACTCTCTATGGAATGTAGCTTTACTGTAGGTGCATTACAATAACCTAAAACCATAAACCTTTTACAATATAAAAAAAGTATAAAAAATTGGATGAAAAGAGAGTGGGAGCACCTGCAAAATAAAGCAGGTTACAGTATATGCTCAACCATATTAACTCATTGAGTGCCACAATCCGTCAAATCCGTCACGTGGCCTGACGCCCAGAGCGCCACGATCCGTCAAATCCGTCATAAAAAAAATTTCAAAAAAAAATTTTTTTTCAAAATAAAAGTTTTTTTTTTTTTTTTTTTTTTTTTTGGGAAAAACATGTTCAGAACCCAAGATATGATGATTTGAAGATTTGCTGCTCCATCCACTCCTTGTTTAACCTATAACTTAAAAAGGCTGTATCTCGCTTCCTAAGCACTTTTTTTTTACAATGAATTTTGGCTGTGGCACTCAGAACCAAAATTCCATTAACATGAATAAATAAGTTTGGCACTGAATGAGTTAACATCAATTGTCAATGATAGGAGGAAAGCAGCATTGGGGCATGGTTATCAGACACAGTTCCTACTGTCATCTTCATCTCCTTCAAAACAACCAACCTACAACATTTTATTTCCGCATTTTCTGTGTTAACACTCCCCCATCCCCCTAGACCCAGTTTATGAGGCAGTGCTGAGTGAGAGCCGGAGAATGATAACAAACCAGCAGTTGCAACTATACAATGAGGTGGCAGCAGACGTGCTCAATAGCAGCAAACAGAACGCGAGGGCCCGTGTCAAACTGCTGGCCGCATCCCGCCAGGCTGCCATGGAAACCATCAGCCAGTCAGCCGACGGCTTGCACCTGCCTGAGAGCACCAGGAACGTGGTGAGCCAATGCCACGATTTAATATGAAATGGCCGGGCGCCCAGTTGGCTCCGCTCGTTGATGCTTTGACTGCATAATTACAATGTTACTGGTTTGAATCTGAGTTGAGGACTTGCACAGCATCCTATCTACACTCTGTTGCCTGTTTCTCTTCACTAAATGAAGCAGTGTATTTCTAAGATAACCTCCTGTAAAATCTTTAAAGTCTGACAATTGTCAATGGCATATTCTGGCAGAATGTTTTTATATATATATATATTCATATTGATGTGGGAACTGTAGGCCACTAGATTTGAGTGTGTATTAGTTTGCACCTATGGTTGGCCACCATCCATGGCAACAGCTAATGGGGATGGCTCACTGTGAAACAAGCTACCCTTTGATGTGTCAGAACAGAAAGCAATTATCCGATGAAGTAGTTAAGGTTTGATTTATTTCATGTTTATTGGCTTCGTTCAGCACAAATGTGTCTGTACAGGCATGCAAGACTCCAACTGAAATTCCCTGTATGTGCTACTGATTATAACAGTCAGCATGTTGTTCTGTGGTCCTCCTTCCAGGGAGCCATGGTCCTCATGAACTCTGTGTGCAACAAGCTGCTACGGCCCATTGATGGCTCTTGCTGCCAGAAAGTGCCGCCGCCCAACCTCCTCCAGAAGCTGTCCGCTTGCATCTTCCTGGGCTCGACTCTGGTTTTCCTGGTGCTTCACGTGCTGGGCCACAACCACCACCGCCGGCACGTTCCCACCGACGTGGAGAGCCTGGAGGAGAAGAAGCCCACAATGGCAACTGCCGCCTTGGGGCCCAAGGCGCCCTTCCAGGCTCTGTGTCGGATGGGCATCATCATGGCTTACTTCTACCTTTGTGACAGAGCCGATGTGTTCATGAAAGAGCAGAAGTTCTACACCCACGCAACCTTCTTCATCCCACTCGTTTACATTGTTGTCTTGGGGGTGTTCTTTAGCGAGCACACCAAGGAGGTGAGATATGGAGTACTTGCCCATGTGGCTTTTTACACCTCGATGTTGGGGAATAATAGTTTGGTCTTTCATTCTTAGATTCTTGCTTGGACATCATTCATTTCAGTTGAATATATAACTAATTGAATCCAGTCCAATATTGATATTGATATTTAAAGTTGTAAGTGATTGCTGACACTAAATAGACTTCATTACAAAATGAACATATACTTTAAATTAACCAAGTTTAACCTTCTACCACACAGACCAAGTTACTCAACCGAGAGCAGACAGATGAATGGAAGGGTTGGATGCAGCTGGTCATCCTCATCTATCACATATCTGGAGCCAGCGCTGTAAGTACTTGTCCTGGCCTTGTTCATCACAATGTGAAGGATGGATAGATAATGAAAATAAAGGGGGGATGAGGGGAAATGACTTCTCTGCTTTTGACCCAGCACTGCTACTCTGGGTGAGTGCATATGGAAACAGTTAGGGTTAAGTGGCTTGCTCAGGGACACTAGCACTAGCAACACTTAGCCTGGAGGAGCCTAGGATTGGAACCAGGGACCTTCTGATTTCTGAATGGCCGCTCCTAGTCTTGAGCCACTGCCACCCCAAATTTAGCACCTTTTTCTTTTGGTGTTGGATTATGACACCCTTTAAGGGAGCTCAACAAATGCAATAACTGAAAAGGATTTGCAAACCAGTTTGTCATTTGAAAGAAACAGATTTGAGGAAAATAGTGTAACTAAAAAGCTTTATTAATAATGGTTTGGTTTAAAGAGCAATAGATGGATTTAACTAAAAACACAACATTTGACCAGTGCTGCTGTAGGGCACGGTGCACTGACAACCAGGTACAGGAACACTGAGCATAAGTCCATACCATAAGTCTGTAATACATACTGAGGGAAAACCCATAGTTGTCTCACACATCAAAAAGTCTGTAGTGTAGACAGGTCACAGTCAATCCATTACATCACTGCAAATCACATTTATAAGTGGTTACACACCTGACACCCTTTTTGGAACCGCTCTAGTTCTCCTCACACCCTGCAATTGAACTCCCAGTTTCACCAGCCTTGGGAAATGGCACATACAAGTGCACAAACAAGTAAACATAAAATAAAAAAATGAAAACCTTAAGCCGCCCAAAGAAAATACTAGTCTTTCTTTTACTGAACAGTACTACATGGCGGGCTAACGAAAGAATGAACAAAACTCACAAGTTCAAAGGAGAAAAAAAGACAATGTTAGATCAATACAAGCAGGCCTTCAACCAACAAACGGACATTTACAATAGTAAGATCAGTAGCAGACTCAGTGCCATGGCATTATCTCTAGATTGTTAAGTTATAATGGCATGAGCATAGTTACCTGATACTCTGGCCCAACGACTCTGGTTCCTCCAGCTATCGGCTCACAGCCAAATCAAAGTGTGAGGACCCAGGTTTGATTCAAATTCCTGTCTTGTCTCGCATGTCTCTCCTCTTTCTCTGGCTTTGGTTTCCTGTCTCTCTACACTGATCTGGAATAAAGCATAATAGTGTATACAGTTCATCTCTACTGTCGGGCAGAAACCAGCTATGTCCAAAATAGTAACTTTTCAGGAAATGAAAATGAAAAAACACTATACATTATCAGATACTTGAATGTGTCCTTATATTATCACCATTTTACCCAAATTCAGTATTTGTCAACTATTTGTAAAGGGCACTGATAAAAAGAAATAAATGGAGATAGCTGGTTTCTGCCTGACAGCGATGATATGTAAATTTCTATGTACACACAATATACGTATGTATATCTTCCACTTTCAGTTTATTCCAGTGTACATGCACGTGCGGGTGCTGGTGGCAGCATACCTCTTCCAGACCGGCTATGGGCACTTTTCGTTTTTCTGGCTCAAAGGAGACTTTGGCCTCTACAGAGTTTGTCAGGTGAGTGCAGAGTCGGCTGTGTTTGTACAGGGAATGACAATTGCCTTTTATCCCTCAGGGCATAACTGAGATGTACCATAAGGCTGTTTAATTATTGCCCCTGTAGCGTATCTGGGTGTTGATTAGAAAGTAATCATTTATTTTTATAAAATGAGGACAATTTGAATCCCCTTTGTATTAAAATGCCACAATTGAGCCATTAATATCTTTATTGAGCCATACAGTAGGAAAGCTGATTGGATGGTGTTGCAACTTGTAGGGGACATACAGGAAAACTGCTTCGGTAGGATTTTATCCCAGAATCAAACCTGAGGCCAGGCCGGGACAAACAAAGTCCCGTACGGGACACGCCCCTTTTGGCTCAAATACGGGGCGTCCCGGCTAATACGGGACTGTTGGCAACCCTAGATTTAACTTGCAGTATGATGGTCTTTTTGAGCCTGTGTGTGTGCACCTGTGCACACTTTTGTTTATATTGCTCTGTGTGAATTAATTCACAGGTGCTGTTCCGTCTCAATTTCCTTGTCCTGGTGTTGTGTGTGGTAATGGACAGGCCCTACCAGTTCTACTACTTTGTTCCTCTCGTTACCTTCTGGTTTGTCATCATCTACGCCACACTGGCCCTGTGGCCTCAGATCCTCCAGAAGAAAGCCAATAGTAGGTGTTGCCATAACATGGAAGGTCATGGAATAATTGACTCTAGTTTGTGATAAAAGTACATGCATTTGAATAAAACTGTAGGCATCAATTCAAGATTGAATTGCCTTGGATTGCTGTCAGCCTGACACCATGTTAAAGGACAACTATGAGGATGTGTAATGTGAATCCTTCTGTTCTATTAGGAGGACATGAAAATCTGATAAACACATGCCAACACATTATGTTTCTCAAGAGCTCGCTATATAGGCACTAGAACATCTCTGCCTGTAAAATAGGTCATTTTTAATGATTTGGTGTTCGTGTGTGTTCAGTTGCACACCTTCCACACAACCGGGTATACATAACCGGTAAATCGCAATTCCTTTCATAGACAGGCCTCTTTGAGGTAGAATAGTCCTATCTGATTGTATTTCATGTTGATAACTCACCAATATTGCACCTCTACAGACAATGAGCTATATCTATCTATATATCATAACCATAGCGCTCGCACGCAGCATTTATTGACATGCACAATGTTCGAATTAATGTTGTGTTACTAGCTCAATTAGCTTTGCTGAAACAACGTAAACATGGACTTCTCATGGTTGTGTTAACGACTCAACATCAGGTCGTAAATGACTGGGTTGTCAGACACAGCCAGCAGGATCAAATGAGCAGAGCTCCAATACAAAAGTTAAACTACGCATACAGAGTGCATAACCCAAAGTCTGCAAATAGTTTGGGCACTACGCACATCCCCAGGTATAGACTAATTTTGTAAATAATTCACAGTATTGACAGTAAACCTGACCTGACTGTCCGTCCAAAATAGGTAGGATATGGACAGCAATGGCTTTGCATTGATGAAATTGGGTAGAAGTAACACATTGTACTCTTTCGATTTTTGGGTGAAAAACTTCTCTTATATTAAAAAAAAAAGAACTGTCTCAAATGCCTTAAACAATACACTGTTTCTCTCTACTCTAAGAAGAGACCTTGGTGCAAGCATTTCTGCACCTGTAACATTTGATTACACACACCTTTCTATCAGTATTTACCGCACACATCTTTATTTATTAACTTTTATAGCAATATTATAGCTATTATTGTATACTCTATATGGTGGTTTGTTGCATGTTCCAGTTTCTTAAATTAACACATTGGCTGCCATTGACGCAGATCTGCGTTCATTTGCGCAAAAGCCCGTTGGCTGCCATTGACGCAGATCTGCGTTCTTTCAAAAAAAAAAATGTTTCAAAATAAAAGTTTTTTTTTTTTTTTTTTTTTTTTTTTTTAAATTTTTCAAAAAAACCCAAAGACCAAGGAGATATGATTTTCCGAAGAGTTTTGCTCCCAGACACTTCCTTATAACTGAAAACTTAAAAATTATGTATCTCGGCTCCTAAGTGCTTTTTTTTTCTCATTGAAAAAGTCTGGCAGCCAGCTGTAGGTAAAAATTCAAAAAGCTGGCAGCCAATGAGTTAACCATTGATTATGTTCTGGCCCACCATCCAATAGCTTAGAAAATAATTGGCCCAAGGCCAAACTTACTTGCCAACCCCTGGTTTACAATTTCCACTTATGGGGAGCAATACAGTTCCTGCCAGTTCTAAACACATACTGTAGGTACAACCTAATCCCAAACAACCACAAATTGTCTCTCCTCAGCCTACCCGAGGACAAGAAGTCACACATACAGTTAGCACGTAGCCTATTCAGCACATCTAGCTAACCCCAAATTAGCCACCTTGAATGCTTTAATCACTCACTATACAGTGTATATATAAACACCACTTGTTGCCATCTTAACATGTGCCTGTTCACGATTTTCAGTAAAGCAAAAGCAAGTAAAACAACATGTCTTGAAGCATGATTTGTTCACCTCCATCTATTATCAACACTAAAAAACAATAAAAACTGTCCTGCTATATTGCTAGGAAAAAATAAGAGGATTATAACTCTAACTTATAACTCTTTCATCATAGAATTACTTGCGTAAAATGACTGCCACTATGGTAACCTTCTGGAATTGGGATTCTAAATTACATTTAGCCTCTATGGTTTTAGCTATGCTTACAACCTGCTCTCTACAAGTCTTATTGTAGTTGTTTTCTTATCCATAATTCATCTGATTTTAAACTGGTTGGACTTTGACGTTTTCTATTAATGACATTCGTCATGAATAAAATGCATTATTAAAACCTATTATCAGAAGCAGTAATGTAGTGTAAACGTAAACTTGATCTGTGTTATAATTGTGTTTGCTGATATCCTCTTAATGGCTGCTCTCTGTGTTGTGAACAGGTAGCGGCATGTGGCACTTTGGAGTATTAGCCAAGTTACTAGGCCTGCTTCTGTTCATCTGCTTTTTTGCCTACTCCCAGGTGAGCTAAGCTGTTAAGATTATGTGTTCTCCCAGGCACTTGATAGGGCTTCTTGATAATGATAAAAGTGATATTGTATTTTTATTTCCCCTGCAACTATATTTGTGTGCACAGCCTTTCACATAATTTACTATAATAGGGGTGTATATTGGAGCTGCATGATCTTTGGTACAATAGGAACAGGGAGGGAATTTAACAGTTATTTCATGTGGGAATTGTACAGCACAATATATACAATTATATTGAATATTGTAGATACACTGATCAAGCCATTTTAACTCATGTTTGACTTGTGTCTGCAGGGTTTCTTCGAGAGCATCTTCTCTGCATGGCCTATCTCCAAGCTCTTTGAGCTTAACGGAAGCATCCATGAGTGGTGGTTCAGATGGAAGCTGGACCGATTTGTAAGTGACCATGTGACACTTATGCAGTGATGCACTCAAATTTGTATGTATTGAAAAATGTATCAAGTTTAGTACAATATTGAAACTACAGTCCTAGAATAATTGCAGAATGGTTCCACTTTTTTTTCCATTTTGCTGTGTGACTAGAATCCAGGCATGTATTATTGGTAGGCCCTCAAGCGTATATACTCATTATGATTGGAAATGATGGTGTGATCCTGCTGTGTTGCAGGCAGTAATCCATGGCATGCTATTTGCCTTCATCTACCTGGTGCTTCAGAAATGCCAGGTGTTGTCGGAGGGCAAAGGAGAGAATCTGTTCTCCGCTAAGATTTCTAACCTGCTCCTCTTCCTGTCTGTTGTGTCCTTCATGGTAAGAGGCTTCATAAATATCCATGTTTGCATTCAAATCTGTGTGGTTCTGGAAAAGATTATTCTAAGGTGAGCCTTATTTATTGGACAGTTAAGTGGAGAGAGTAGACATAGGAGGAGACATGTGATCGGCCTTGAGCTGGATTCCAACTTTGTGAAATCCATGGGTTGCACACTAACTAACCCTTAAGCCACCAGGGGTTTAGACTTTTGTTATATATTTGGTTTAGCAATGTCTTATTAGTTAAGTTTATAACAGGCAAAAGAAAGTCCATGTTTCTGTTTCACTGGCCTGGTATTTATTAATTTGCCATGATGACTAATAAATGAATACATTTACCTACATTGCAATCATATGATCATATAATAGCCACTGACCATTCATAATAATCATTAAAACAGGCATTGCATATTGCCTAACAAATTATAAAACAAAGCCAACTATTTATTTTAATAAAATGTATTAAAATAAATAGTTTGCTTTGTTTTATAATTTGTTGTAAGGCAATATGCAATGCTTGTTTTAATGTCTGGCCATTTAATGGCCAGTTCTTGAAAAGCTTGAAGGTTTGTTTTGAGAAGTTGTTCAAAATATGGTACTGATTTGGCAAGCCAGAAGATGCCTATTTTTTTTGCTCAGGAGATTGTACAATGAGTGTTGCGTTGTTAAAACACTTGCAAGGTGACTTGTTGCCTAACCTCTGCTTGCCCCATCTTTGTAGACTTACTCTGTATGGGCCAGCAGCTGTAAAAACAAAACAGAGTGCAACGAGATGCATCCCTACATCTCTGTGGTCCAGGTACATTCTTAATGTGTTTAGGTCTGTGTTTCTCTGTCTAAACAGTGTCCTCTCTTTCTAGTTTTCTAGTCTTTCTAGTCTGTAGTAAACCTGTATGTTCCATCTGTCAGTCTTCCCTTGTCTGTCTCTTTCAAGCTACTCTTATTACCACCAGTTTATACATTTACATTTGTGTGTGTGTGTGTGTGTGTGTGTGTGTGTGTGTGTGTGTGTGTGTGTGTGTGTGTGTGTGTGTGTGTGTGTGTGTGTGTGTGTGTGTGTGTGTGTGTGTGTGTGTGTGTGTGTGTGTGTGTGTGTGTGTGTGTGTGTGTGTGTGTGTGTGTGTCACAGCATTTTGGCTTCTCAGTGCAATTGTGGAATCATCTCATACTATACCTATACTTTCAATGTTTATAATTCCCTGGTATTTATCTTAAGCTGTCATTATCCTAATTATAAGTTTGGTTGTATTCACCTGTAATAACAAGGGAGTTGCCCTCTTCCATGGCAGAAGATAATTATTATCTAGATTAAAGTTACCATGGGGGAAACGGTTGTTTGAAGTAGTGCAATAACCCAGGAGCTTTTGGCAACAGGGCAGGGTTTGTTTCCCCTCTGATTGCTCATAATTGGACACACCAATCAAGTGCTGGTCCTGTACTCATCATCTGATCCTAAACTGACTTAGTTCTCAGACCACTGTGTTACTGCTATAGCTGTAATATTGCAATATATGTTGCTGGTAAATGTAGAATACAACTTGTTCTTTGGTTCATTGTTTCCTCCTGTGAAAATATTCAATATTGTAAAGCCTGATAATCTGCAAAAGTACAAATACTGTCTACGAAGCTATCTAAAGCATTTGTCCTATCCTATATTAAAATTGCCTAGTTATAAAAAATTGCAATCTCTTGCAAGACTGATGTTGCATCCATCAGTTGTGTGCTTGCCTGAATTAAGATTTTTACTCTACAGACCTCCATGAAAATTCCAATGTATGTCTCACTGCATGTTCTGACTGTGGAAATCATTTTTGCTTTCTCTCCTGCACAGATCTTGGCCTTCATTCTAATCAGGAACATTCCCGGCTACGCTCGCTCTTTATATAGCTCATTCTTTGCATGGTTCGGAAAGATCTCCTTGGAGGTAAGATGGTGCTGGTGGCACAGGAATCATCATCCTCTCATGATAACTTTCCCTTTCCCTAGTCCCTTTGTTATTTTGTATGACGGATGATGCACAATGTGCGTATTACATTGCATGCTTCAGTATAAACACACACACGCACACGCACACACACACACACACTCATTAAATCACTGCTACTTAATCCCAGTACACCCTGAATTTCCTGTCTATTCATTCTCCAGTCCCTTGTATACCACAAATCTCCTGCTGGGCAATACTCTAGAATGTCACTATACAGTATTTGCTGTCTGAACATCATTTTATAGCCCTTCATATTGTCTCTAAACATATAATTCAACGATGTTACTTGCATGTTATATGTTCCCTTACTGAATGAGTGTAGTTCAAAGGAAGGTAATGGTGAGGTAAATTATTCTGTTGATTTTAGTATTATTAAGATGCATTGATACTACTATTTGTTAGTAATCCAAAGGTGACAATTTGAGCTCAAATCAATCGAAAGCCAAAAACAATTCACCAATGTTATAAATATATGGAACTCACTATAAGTGGCCGTTAGGTGCTTAAGGTAAAGTAAAATAAATTAGCATTACATTTTTGCAAGAGCAACACAAAATGTTTCTGCCTACACCTTCAAGAATGTAATCACTTTACTTAAGCACCCAATGACCACTAATAGTGACTTATAATCACACAATTAAAAAACTGTCATTATTAAAACAATAAATTGCAAAAAAAAAAAAAAACTGTCATTATAATATAACATTATTATAATGTATTATAACTATGGCAATTATCCAGCAATTAATAAATATTATAATACGTGACCTTATAAGTCATCATAGAATGCTTTATGTGTTTATCCATAGCCTGACAATCTGGCTGAAGCTATAGTCCCCTCAGTGAGTGGGCAGAGTCTAGGGTCTGGAGCCAGGCTATTATGTGTTATGTAATTGTGGGATCGCTTTAGCGATCATTGTGGGATCGCTTTAGCGATCACACTAATGTTATCTTCAATAGTTGTGGGATCGCTTTAGCGATCACACTAATGTTATCTTCACTAGTTATTATTCCGCCCGTTTTCGGATTGGTCAAGCTTCATGTGATCACAATATGTAATATAAATAGGTAGGACAGAATTAATCAGGAACAGTTCTTTCTAGTGTGACTATCAACATTCTTAGCGATCCCACACTGTTTCTTCAGGAACAGTACTTTCTAGTTACGGGGACAGAGTTCTGCTCTGTACACGTATTGTTATTGGCAGTATTCTGTCACTTCTTCTTCTTCTTCTTCTTCTGCCACTTTTCGCAGTTCTGGCTGAACCGCGCTGTCGCTTTTTACGAAACTCGGCCATATGGTAGATGGTCATGAAAAACGATCAAAAAATAATTCTCACAATCTTTCGTCCAAAGGTGGCGCTATAGCACTCAATTAAAAATGCCAACTTTGACCAGGTACAACTCATGCCCTGTTTGACCTACAGCCATGAAACTTGGATACACATATGCGTCTCCTCATGCTGAACAACTTTCACACTCTGACTTTTGACCTCTGACCTTTAGATCTCCCACCATTTTGAATTATATGAAAAACAGTCATTGGCTCCTAACTTCTGCATTTTTTCACTTATGGAAAATCCGTTGGAATTTTTTGTAGAAAGTGGTCCAAAGTTCAAGTGTGAAACGTTTCGTGCAGATTGCTCAAAAATCCCAGGAGGAGATAGATTTTAACTATTACAGTTTTATGAAAATTATTCATCTGTGCCTAAAACATACATGCAGACTCACATTTCTTTGAAACTTTGCAGAAATGTACAGGGTCATTCCAAATATCACTGAAACCAATCTTACTCCAATTGGCCAAAAGGGGGCGCTATAGCAATTTTTTGAAAAGGCAGACTTTAAACAGGCATAAGTCATGCCTCGTTTGGCCGAAAGTCGTGAAACTTGCTTACACATGTGCCTTGACTCATGAGGAACACACGTATCGATTTGACCATTAAGCTCCGCCCTTAGATTTTCCGCAATTTTGAGCAGTTTGAAAAATACTTGTTTTTGCCAGTTCTGGCTTAACCGTGCATACGCTTTTTACGAAACTCGGCCATATGGTAGATGCTCATGAAAAACTACCAAGAAATAATTCTCACACTCATTCGTCAAAGGGTGGCGCTATAGCACTCAATTGAAAGTGCCAACTTTGAACAGGTACAACTCATGCCCTGTTTGACCTACAACCATGAAACTTCGATACACACATGCGTCTCTTCATGCCCGACAACTTTCGTGGTCTGACTTTTGACCTCTGACCTTTAGATCGCCCACCATTTTGAATTATATGAAAAACAGTCATTGGCTCCTAACTTCTGCATTTTTTCACTTATGGAAAATCCGTTGGAAATTTTTGTAGGCAGTGGTCCAAAGTTCATGTGTAAAATGTTTCGTGCAGATTGCTCAAAAATCCCAGGAGGAGATAGATTTTAACTTTTACAGTTTTATGAAAATTATTCATCTGTGCATAAAACATACATGCAGACTCACATTTCTTTGAAACTTGGCAGAAATGTACAGGGTCATTCCAAATATCACTGAAACCAATCTCACTCCAATTGGCCAAAAGGGGGCGCTATAGCAATTTTTTGAAAAGGCAGACTTTAAACAGGCATAAGTCATGCCTCGTTTGGCCGAAAGTCGTGAAACTTGCTTACACATGTGCCTTGACTCATGAGGAACACATCTATCGCTTTGACCAGTAAGCTCCGCCCTTAGATTGTCCGCAATTTTGAGCAGTTTGAAAAACACTTAAACCCAGGATTTTTCAGCTATTTGCGTGAAACTGTATCATCTGTGTGATCTCCTTTTTCACAGTTACTTATCTGTTGGGCCAATGGCATCTCCCTTAAATGAAGGCCTCACAATCTCAGGGTCGCCAGTTCAAGCCTCTCTTGATGCAGACTTAATTTAAGTTGAATTGCAAACAACATGACTGTATCATTGAATACATGTGCAACTGTTAAAGGTAATGATGAAATGCTTCTTGGAGAGAGTATGTTTTTGCAATGTATGACAAACTTCATTGTGAAAATAACCGATCTACAATCTCAAAACTTTTCAGATAGCAACATGTTTCTGAGCTTGTAGATCGGCTGCTTTCACTGGTTCACTTTTATCTTCAGCAGATGACCTCAGCCTGGACAAAGCTATAGCCCTATAGGTAGTGTCTCAGCCTGTGAATCCAAAGGTCGAGAGTTTGATTCCTGTCAATGGCAATAGGTTGAGATGTCAATGGGTGAGGTTTTTCACCTGGGATTGCCCCCCTGCGTCCTATATATGACCACCTCAGCTGGGTTGGGCTGAAAAGAATATTCGCCTGTTGGAATCATTTGCTTTGTCTCAATTTCAATCTATTCCCTTTCCATGTCTTATTGTGCTATTATTGCACTTTGCTTTTTGTCTGTCTGTCTGTGGGTGGGTCATTCCACTTTTCAATTGCATTGCACAAAACATAACTGCATCAAATAATGCATGTGCAATTGTTAAAGATAACATGAAATGCTAATTTGAGAGTATTTCATGTTAAAGATAACATGAAATGCTTATTCAAAAGTATTGTTGTCAAAACTCTCTCTCTCTTCAATCTATTCCGTTTCCATGTCTCTCTCTCTATTCACTGGCCCCGTATTATCGCTGCTTGCAGCTATATTTATTATTATTATTCCGCCCGTTTTCGGATTGGTCAAGCTTCACGTGACATCACAATATGTAATATAAATAGGTAAGACAGAATTAATCAGGAACAGAACTTTCTAGTGTGATACTATCAACATTCTTAGCGATCCCACACTGTTTCTTCAGGAATAGTACTTTCTAGTTCATTATGTGATGCATAGCAACTATTGTCAGCCACTACTGCAGGACTCCACACATGAACTCATTCAGTCACTCATCTGTCCCCCGTCCCTCTCTCTTTCTCTGTCCATCTCTCTCTCTCTCTCTCTCTCTCTCTCTCTCCCTCCCCCCCCCACCAGCTGTTTATTTGCCAGTACCACATTTGGCTGGCGGCGGACACCAAAGGCATCCTGGTCCTCATCCCGGGGCACCCCTCGCTCAACATCCTCATCAGCACCTTCATCTTTGTCTGTGTGGCCCACGAGATCTCCCTCATCACCAATGACCTGGCCCAGGTAGTCATCCCCAAAGACAACACGGCCCTGTTGAAACGACTGGTGGGAATGGGGATCTGCAGCCTGGTCGTCCTGCTGCTGACCAGAGGTAACCAGCCTACGCCTGATGCCTGAAGGCAGGGCTCCCCGCCTGGGGTAGAGCAAGCTGGCCGGACGGACGTTAAAGACGTTTAGGTCCAAGCTGGGAGCAGGCCTGGTTTTGGAAGGGCTGTTGGAGGCCACGGGACACTGTCCCAGTTATGTTTGGTGACAACATGGAGGCCCCCAAGGGAGGACACGAAAACGCCACCTTCGGCCATGTTGGAGCCGAGCATCGACTCTGCAATTGGTTGCTGGGTTAGAACAAGTCGTACACTGAAGAAGAGGAGCCCGCTCCAGGTGTGGGCTCGTTCCTTTTAGGAGAATAGTGTAAAACAGGGGGGGATGCTCTAGAGGATTACAGTAGATAGACTTTAGGAAGGGGTAGGGAGTGTGGATTTTAAAAACAAAAGAAAAACAAAACGGAGGTCCTCATTTCAAGTCGAATGACCTCACGCTTGCCGTGTGAGTTTTTTTGCAGCACTGCTTCGCCAGCCCAAATATTGAGTTCCTTTCAAACGCGTACTTCCTGTCATTATGTCACACACATCAGTCTGCTCAAAGGCCATTCTGGGAGGAATCTCTCTTACACCCTCCGTCCGCATGAGGGTAGCAGTTAAAGGTGTATTCCACTCATTCAGATTATTACTTTCTATTTTATTTTGTTGACCCTCAATTTTACACTCCATCACAGTTTACGCACACAGGTGCTCGATCGACAGTTTACGTAATTCAAATGTGTAGTCATATTGCTGAATTGTTCAGTCACGCCACATACACATGTACAAATGCCACTTGATTTGCTCTTTACAGTATTTTTTTATAGTGTTAAAATATCTCATTTAGAAAAATATGGACCATCAAGTGTGGGTGATCAAATACATGGAGTGCAATTGATAAAATTCTTGGAATATCCGGTAACTGATTTTTCTTTTCTTTTTTTTTCTCCTTCCTATAGTTCCTAGTGATTTTTAGAACAAACATTTTGCCTTGTGCTAAAAGGTGCTGTGATCACCTATTGTAGCTCAGAAATTATGTGATATGTACAGTATTTAATGATTTAAATTAAGCTTATATATTTTATACAGAATTTCTTTCTTTTTTTTTCTTTACTATTTTTCATACAGTACGCCAACAACTGCTGTTTGTGAAGGACATTAGGTAGGAATTTCTGTATCCTTCCCCATCACATTTTACATGACCTTTCTGGTAGACATCAAAGACGCTTTTCAGAGGCAGTTTTTGCCTTCTGATGTCAGGCTATCCTACTTGGGATACATTAAGTGTGTGTGTGTGTGTGTGTGTGTGTGTGTGTGTGTGTGTGTGTGTGTGTGTGTGTGTGTGTGTGTGTGTGTGTGTGTGTGTGTGTGTGTGTGTGTGTGTGTGTGTGTGTGTGTGTGTGTGTGTGTGTGTGTGTGTGTGTGTGTGTGTGTGTGTGTGTGTGTGTGTGTGTGTGTGAGAGAGAGAGAGAGAGAGAAGTGTAGAGAGCTAGTAATGTTTTATTTTGTATATTCTAGCAGTGTTCTTGTCCTCTTCTTTACGACTGGCCTCATGGAACTGGCAGAAAATGCACTGGTTTGTACATATTGTACAGTAGGACATCATAGCTAACTAATACTTCATGCTTCAGTCGGTAGCCAAACCACTTTGTTGATGAGTGAATGAATGTTATGGTATTGATAAGTGGATGTGCAATTTCTCAACCTGACTGAAAGACTTTGATCATGAAACTTTTCTCAGTGGCTTACATTTCCTTATAGTCATAATGCACTTGGAAACATCATCAATAATGTAACATGGTAATTATGTCAACTCAGTGAGTACTGGACACGAGTACTCGGTGACTACTCATTTCTCATGAGAAATGTAAACTGGGCTATTTGATTTTTGGCTTCTTGACAAGACATTGATTTGAGGTGAGAGCTATACTTTAGCTCACAGAAAGATGTCAGTATTTCTTAAAGACGGGGTGCCTTGATTTTCAGTGATTCCCCCCCCCCCCCCCTAAAACATAATCATCAGGTATTATGGTTATACTAGGAGGAAGATTTTTTTTCAAAAAATTGTACAGAAAGTGATAAAATTACATTTTTCTGTGGGCACGCCGCCAGCTCATTAAGTATACCTGGTACCTGGCACCACCCACCTGTGCGAGTCCCTCCTCCTCCTCATGCCCACACCTGTTGTGTTATGATAATGAGGGGGAGGGTATATTTTTACTGTGTCATTAAATGGCTGTTTTTCTATTGGCACGTTTGACCCTCAAGGTTTCAGCCTCCAGGAAGAAACTCAAAATAGTCAGAGAAGACATAAATAATAAAACACCATAAAAAACACCACCAGGGGGCTTAATGAAGTTCTATCAACCTCATAGACACATAAAAAACAGAAAAAGTGCAAAACCATGGCACCACCTCTTTAAGTTTGTCAAGTTAGCAAAAGTCGGATCAGTCACCACTTGTATTTTTTACACAAAATTACATAAATGTAAAATACAATAGCGAAAATACTAATGGACTAACTTTGCTGCAGTTTAAGTACTGTCTCAGCACATTTATAGTGTGAACCCAATGCTTTAGCTAGATGTCAAGAAAACTCTGCAGATGTAACAATATTCATACAAACAAAACTGTACAATAAGTTTAAGGGGTTTATCACATGAGTTGTCTATTTCCTGTGCCATGGGAAAGTTAACAGATTTAGGGTGAGGTTTCTTTCTACATGTTTATGTAGCCATTATGGGTCCACAAGCCAGCTTTTTACACAATCAGTTTTCCTACAGAGTGGAACAATTTGTCTAAAGAATTTTATGCTGGTAGTACTTGTTTCCCCCCCAATGATGCACAATAGGGGACTTGAGGCTCCTAAGTTGAATAAAAGCCAATTTGAAATGTAACTTCAATCATCCAGCTTCACCTCATTGTACTGATGAAATTGGCAATTCTAAGCTGCCATTTCCTTCTGATGTGAAAAGTTTACAATTTTTCCTTGTCAATGATCAGAATTCTATACATTTGGTAATTTCAGGCCTTGTATTTTATTTTAGGTCACAATGTAAAAGAAGCAACTATTATAACCCATTGCAGGGCCTCTTTGAAAGAAGTTTATGTATTTTTTATTATTTTGTGATGTCTTAAAAATGTGAAATGTATTCATTTTATTTATAAATGCCTTTATTCCGTTTTACATTGTTAATAATACATACTTCATAAAATTTCATGTTTTGACTTGTATTTGTGGACAAACAAGATGGTTCAGGTGAGTTGATGAGACGTAATTTGTTTCTTTGAATTCAATAGGACATGTACTTATAATCTCTTTATTTTACTGTTATCATATGACATGGGTACACCAAACGATCACACAGAGACAGCTAAATCAGTTCCATGTCAAACCGTCCCTCAAACAGGACCATTGTGCAAGACCAGCCAAGTAAAAATACAAACATATTAATCTTACATCTTCATCTTTAAAATTACTCAATATTACAAAATATGCTACCGGATGTACTTGAATAAACAGAGTTCTGTTTCTCATTCTTACACACAGGCCTGCATTTGTTTTAAATATCTCAATAGAAATACCAAGTGCATATGGACAATTTGAAGGCATGCAGATTGGCACAAATGTAATGGATAAAAAGTGATAAAAAATGGGCACTCAAAAATCAGCTCCAACGCTGGCGATTCTGGTCACAAGTTAAGTGCTTCAGCCACCTTTCTTTCCTCAGGAATACCATTTACCTAAAATAAATTGATTAAAATCAGAATAAGAAAATGTTGGCACTGTCACCAAGATTCTGGATGAACAGCAGGTGCGTTAAAATTCAGGAAGTGTAGGAAAATGAGCAAATGAGCTGAAGTGGAGACCCTCTTGTAAATACTACGTCAATATTTGCAAGAGGCTCTCCATAAAAAAACCCTAATTGCAATCAGAAAATAATACAAATGTTTTAAATTAGGTGAAATTCCCACTCCTGTTGTCCAACCATGGATGATATATCATTATATTGTTACACCCTCTTTTGTAATAATCCACAATAATAAAACGGAACAAGAAGCAGGCTAAAATACCCACCTCCAATCTTCGAAATGTTGACATGACATAATTATCTCCTTTGTTAGCAGTGAATGGACAGAAACAATCAGATTAATACTGGAAGTCTCATGCAGTTCTACATCATGGACACTAGAGGGCGCTTTAACACTACACAGTGGCTTCAATAGACAAGTTGCCAGAAAAGTGAAGATCTCATGCTTTTTCTCTGATAAATTAGTCAATTACTCAAACATGGTTAGTGATTCATGCATGTATTTATTTATTATTGTGTTGACTACTTTAACCAAAAACGGTTTCTCAGCTGTAGATAGTTCAGAATGCAGGAGCTTGAATTTGTTGGCAAGATTTTTGCTTTTAGTTAAACAAGACAGTATAGAAGAGAGACATGAAGTTGAGTGAGGAAAGGGAGGGGCAAATACATATAACACAGTATCGAGCGTTGCGGTTATGTGCTTGATGCACTATCCATTCTGTTACTAAGGACATTGCCAACGAATGACTTCCAGTCAACCCAAACCTTTGTCATGGAACTCTTATCCCATTATTTACAAAAGCTGGCAATGCTCTTTTAACCCCCCCCCCCCCCCCCCAAGTCCAGATTGAAGTGAAAAGGTGGATAAGCTTTTGCCATCAAGGCTCATTAACTAATAAATGTAACTGATGAATTACTACCTACAACATCATTTTGTTTTAATTTCAACTTGCCATTGTGCTCTTTTGGTTGATTTTGTATATGGGATAGTATAGACACCCTAATGTACTTTAATCAATTTCTTGTATTTTTGTATTGCATTTCCCATTGCTTTCATTCTGTAGACACAATGAGTATTATTGTCTATTTACACAATGAGGCTAACTGAAATATAGTATACTTACATCCAGTACTTACAATATTACATAGTATTAAATGCATAATATTACTATTTACAATATATATTCATTCACAGTAAAGCAGATTAATAGTGTCAATTGTACATAGGCTTTAGCCAACACTAACCTGATGGCTGTTGCTGTGGTATAGTAATCTGGTTTTGCAGGTTCCTGGAATTAGAAAAGATAAAATTGCAGCAGTGGCTTATGGCACGCATAAGGGGTCTGATATCATGTGAAAGTATATTACACTTAGCATTAGCAAAATCAACAACTTTTTTTCTGAGCTTCAAGCCCATTACCAAACATCATGGGACTGCCTGGATCCCCCTAAGCCCCTGTTCTTATTTGTAAATACTTTGACTTATCTTCCTACAGCTTTAGTTTTAAACATACGTGGCATAGCTGGGACGGTAAAAATATGCCTTAACAATGTTCCGACTTAAAGTACAGTTCCCTGTAATGACGCCCATTAGCCATGCATTTGTGTGCCTCCTAATGAGGATGGAGGATGTGTATGACTTTCTATGTGCCCCATCAGCCTAAATCAACACACGTGTTGATTATGGGATGGTTGTGTGTGTGTGTGTGTGTGTGTGTGTGTGTGTGTGTGTGTGTGTGTGTGTGTGTGTGTGTGTGTGTGTGTGCGCGTGTGCGCGCGCACATGGTTAGACCATCAACTCACGTCTGTGTCTGCATGAGAGGCATGCTGGTGGTCTCGTAGTTGTCTGGGTGGATGGGGGGCACCACCTCGCCGCTGACGGGGTTGAAGACCGGCAGAGTGGAGAGGGGCCAGGAGATCTCACGATTCTTGGACATGTTCCTCAGCTCCTTGGTGGACTTTTGGATGGAGCTGTGGTGAACGAGCTGAATGCTGTAGGACGAAGAGCAAAGTGGAGATACGTGTGAGAGATTTCATTGCAGTTCTCTGTGTAATTTTGACAAACCTAGTTGGTTCCTTTTGAAACACACTGGAGTGAAGTATTTTGGTTTTATTGAAACACCTGGAGTATTTCAACATAATACTCATTCATAAAATACATATAACTCATCCGTAAAGTATATTAGTTAAAGACCAACAGCCTATACTTGTAGCACTGATCTCTTTGTGTATCTGCTTTATAGTGTACAGTATGTATTGTGTGTACTGTATATCAGCAATTGACCAGTGTCAAATAACATACCTTCCCTAATCTTATCCATTTTTGAGCAGCTCATTGGATGGATGAATGCCAGCACGTGAGTGAGTGTATGAATGAATGAATATGAGAATGTCATCAATGACAACGAAGATCATGGCAAAACAGCAAATCAAAGAGAAGGAGCTAAAACAAACCTGAAACTAAGGAGTTGCAAGAATAAACCAGAGAAAGAGAGAAAAGCAAAACACAGGAGAGGTAAAACACTTACTCTGGTGTTTGCATGTTTCTTTTTTCCCTAGGAACAAAACAAAATGGATGAATTAAATTCTAATATTAATAGTCTGAGAGACATCCACACAGAAGTGAATGGAGTGTTGGCTTAGAGATGTGGGTGGTGGAAGTGAAGAGATGGATGGGGGGCACATCTCTCCCAGCCTGTATATGGAGGAGAATAATGGTGGCCTTGGGCAATAAATGAATGACCATCAATGTCACGGCTATGTTTAGAAACATCATGAGGTGCATGAAAATACAAAACAAAAGGTGTATGGATAGTGTATCATAATATTGGATGGTAATGACAAGCTGCAATTCCAATTCCAGAATATAAACACTTGTGTCACAAGCTTACAGTTAAAGCATGATTTATGCTTTGGTGAAAAATATTTTTAACCAATAAAAGTGCCCTTGCGAGTGGCGTCAACAGTAGCCCTGCACTAGTTAGTAGCACTTGTTAAATGTTCTCTACTTATTCCTTTCCAATACTAGCTCCCCTACCCAATCAGAAAAAAACTGAATTTGATGTGTCCTGTGTTATATGCTAGGTTTCCTCCATTGTTTGTACTGTTTTAAGTGTTTTGTAAACGTGCACGTACAAAAACAGACGGAGCAAACTTACACCCCTTCCCGACGGCAGCACATGGAGTATCCGAGGATGAAGAAGAGAACTAGAGCCACTGCAGAGGGAACCGCCAGCGTGACCAGGAAGTCGGAAAAGTAGTCCCTGCCTTTCAGAGATTCGGAGGGAGGGTTGTACTCCCCAAAATCCGGCAGGACCCCAGTGCCCGGGTCTGGGCGGTTACTATGTATCGTGACTACCTTGGTGATATCGACCTGAAGAATGGAAAGCATAAAACCTTATTAAACCTATATTAGTCAGTATCCAACTGTGTGGTGCACATAGCTCAGTATACTATAATGTAGGAAAAACGATCTTGCTCAACATAATGCTTAACAACTCGTTGTGCAAAAGGATGTGTCACTAATATGACGGATGGAATTTCACAAACAGCATTAAGAGCGTGCTTTTTTCCCAATCCAGACAATTTGTGACATCCTCACCAGGGAGATCTTGCACCAGTCGATCTGGAACTGTGCTTTGAACTTCTTGTCACAGCTGATGACGGGCTCCATCTCCTGGCTGCAGCGGAGCTGATTGTGGGGGCTCTCAACCTCGCGCAGGCACGATGAGAAGGGAACATCAGCCCCCACCATCACATACACCCTGGAGACAGGAAGACCAGGGTATGGCTTTAAAGAGACACCACACGTAGGTCTGTATAGTATGTGGTCGCATTAAAACACTTCCCATGCAAGAGTGGAACACAGTACAAAAAAACAAGAAACTTACATCCTATTACATCATATAGGTTCATACAAGGCCAACCTATGCATAATTTTAGCCAGAGTCCCTATTTGAGCATGAAGGTATTCAACTTATTTTGTATCTATCTACTGTACTGCGCTGAGGCTCATAAAAGCTGAAGCACCATCCCCCATCTGAGCCATCCTATAGTCACTTTCATAACGTCAGCATGACGTGGGAAACAAACTGGAAGTGTCAATTATGAGTGTACTCTCTAAACGTACAGTGAAGTTTGCACCGTAAGATCCAATTAAAGTAAACCTCAGCACAACACGACCAAAATGCCAAGAGAGACGGTGAGAGAGAACTGCCTAGGACTTCTATCATGGAGACAGGTGATGAACATCCTCCTTGTGCAGAAAAGAATGTACACTAGCTGCGGATGAACAGTTGCGTTTGTGTTTAACTTTAGGCCCATTTCTTTACCGCTGTGCACTGGTTTGTTTCCTACAAGGTCAGGCACAATATGTGATCATGCATTTCAAATATGCATTCAGGGCACCATAGTTCTCAGAGACCAAAACATCTATCTACAAAATGGTAGAATTGTTGTCTTTAGACTAAATAATGTTTGCAGAATGTATATAGAGTTAAAAACATGCATAGTATGAAAATAATAAAAAGTCTCAAACATGTGCACTGTGTCACTCATATAGTGATTAGTGATAATTTAAGCATTTGTCTGATGCTGTTATACAGATCCATCAGTCTCCCATAGATCCATGAAGCCATACATTAGTACAAAACTCCCTAGCCGCAGTGCTGCGTGCTTCAGGCCTTAACAAGCCCATTTGAGTAATTGTGATTGGTTGGTTGACGATTTTAATGGGAAAACCGGCACATGCATTAACATCCTCACCCTTCCTTGAGGTTGTTGATGGGTAAGGGGACGCGACCGCCGCGATCCAGTGCCGACGTGATATTGATGGCATTGAGGCGTTCTGGCTGCCACACGTTCTTCACGGCCCCCAGGAAGTCTCCCAGCACCTCGCTGGCCAGCATCTCCTCCACGTTCATATTCCTGATGTAGAACTCTGCTTGGTAGGGCAGCGGGAACTCTGAGTGGAGGTATGACGAGGAGATACCAGGGCAGGGAGGGAGACGGTGAGGGGAGGGATATCAGAGGGGGAGGAGGGTAATGAGAAAGAGTCAGATGAGGTGGGAAGGAAGTAAAAGAAGAGAGGGCAGAGGTTAAGACTGAACATCAGTAGAGTAGAGAGAAAATCGAGAGCTGTGCACATTCTGCAGTAGAGAGAGTGAAGGCAGTTAGGAGGATAGGAAATGTCAGAGAATCAGAATCTATGAACCAATAAACTCTGGAAAGCAAGCATAGTGCTGCACTGTTGAACATTATTACCAAAGGTGCCATTATTGCGTCGCTAACACTGATACGTAATCACGGCTCTATTATAGCACAGCCTCTCCAACGCCTAGATGACGCCGACGTGTCTGCCCGCCGCTGTTACCACTTGGCCTCCTTTCTCAGGGGCCAGATGGCTGATGACATCACGGCACAGGGAGAGTGATGTCACAGCGACGCGGGGAACATCTGCTGAGCTCTCACCCTACTCGCAATCCATATTGTGCTACATGTACCGTGACTGGTCAACGAGACAGTGCACAGTCATACAGATGCAAACAGATGTTGTTGTAAATGAAGCACTAGAGGCTGACTGTAGACACATCATTGGACAGTAGGTGATCATTTACTATACATTGAGATCATTGGGATTATCCATAAATTATGGCTGAAGTACTGTACAAGCTTGTACCGCGTTGCATCGCGATACATTGTGATCTTATAGATCTGCTACATTGCCATTTAAAAAAATACATTTAATACAACTTATTATTTTTATAATGAATTAAATCGATTCGTTCAATTAACTGTTACGCCCCAACTCATCACTCACAAACAGTGACACCATCAATGCTATAGAATACACAATACATGTCAAACATTTTATTTATTGTGATAGCAATAGTACAGTTAGTGTAACACTCTAATTCAACACTTCCTTTTACCAGGTTTGTAAGCATCCTTCACTTCCTAAGAAGGAAGAGACATTATCTGCTGCATCATTGGATGCATCCTGTAGATGTAATCACATGTTTAATCGCTGCATGTTCTGATCTCCATTTGACCTAAGCTCTTACCTTCAGTAGACATGATGTTTATGATCAAGTTGTTCTGCGCTGTCTCAAATGTGCGTCTGTTATAAGCGGTAATCTGCAACACACGGGTGAAAGTTTAAGCCTAGATCAGTGCAGCTTATACGGCAGCAACTCTCTGGACAAGGCTGAGATAGATACGGCACATAGGCTCCAAACCTAACTGGGACCCCGTATAGAGGCACATGCTGGGAGAGGTTAAGCTTTTTGGGGAAATATTTTGCTACAGTAGCTTAAGGGGAGGGAAGAAGCTGGGAAAATACATAATGGCATTTAACCACTTAAGCCCTATATACTTAGTTGACCAAAGTCCTCAAAGGGTCTACACTAGGCGCCCTCCTTTTTCCCTCTACACCAAATATCTTCTGAAAATAGCTAATCTACAAGCACACATTGCAACGTGTTGTGAACTTGTAGATCTGCTATTTTTGCTGAAAGTTTGCCACAGAATAGGACTGCTAGAGATCATACACTTAACCACTTAAACTCTATACACTTCATAGACAGAATGTTCGCCTATTATGACACGCCTAGAATAGGGACGCTAGGGTTCATGTGGTTAAAATATGCCGTACTGCAAAGGAGAACAAACAGCTGAGACCAGTTACTTCCAAAGTTGATAATGTTGTTAAATCAATGTCAAATGCAATTTCTAATCCTTATCCTTAGTTGTATCTGTCATAGACTATAACAAAAGCAATAGTGGCTTCCGTTTGGCTCACTGACAATAACAGCCCCATCGTCATGTCTTTTAGAGTTTTTCACTGCCTCAGTGAGACTCACCCACCTTTATGATGGTGGGCTTGCCAATGTGCTCGGCTGTGGGGGAGCCATAGAGCACTCCATCACCGTGAGGGGTCCTCTGAATGTAGCGTAGCCAACCTGGCCTGTCAGGGTAGCCCATCAGATTGGTGTTGAATGTAATGGGGTCATTACTGGAATCACCTACAGTACAGAGAGGACAGTTTTATAATGGGTACCCCAAGGATCTGTTATATGTATGTGTGTGTGTGTGTGTGTGTGTGTGTGTGTGTGTGTGTGTGTGTGTGTGTGTGTGTGTGTGTGTGTGTGTGTGTGTGTGTGTGTGTGTGTGTGTGTGTGTGTGTGTGTGTGTGTGTGTGTATGAGTGTGTATATATATATATATATATATATATATATATATATATATATATATATATATATATATATATATATATATATAATATATATATATATATATATATATATATATATATATAATATATATAATTGACACAGTATTGTTATACTTGCCTACCTGACTTTGGGTAGGCAGGGAACTCTCCTTTGAAGTATTCCCTCTCCAGCACATGGACGAATAGCACGCCAGCAGAAGGGTAGACGTTCCGGTCCGCATGCGACCTCGACAAGATGGTGACCACTAGAGCAGACAGAGAGGACACACAGGTAATTACTTTTTGACCACTTGAGTTATTCTTCAATGTTAATGACCAAACCTGATTGGTAAGGGTTATAGAGGGGAAACCAAACACACCTAACCCTCAGGTTAATGTGACCAACAAACCTGGTACAAAGAAACACTTCTCAGGACTATCTCATGACACTTCTCATGACTATATACAGTATTTGTTGACTCATCTAGCCTGCCTCTCACTCAACAGCTATCTTGTCCCGCAGCTAAGAAAAAAAAGCAAACAGCCAAGTGTAAAGGCAAAGCCTCTATTTCCCAGTTATTAGCTTCTAGAAGAACTATGATATGCTTTAGAGAAGCAGAGAACCATAAAGACACACACAACAGCCTATTTAAAATCACCTGGGGTGAGGAAAGCAATAGACAGTGGCACTGAAAGTCGCTGATATTGTAAAATGATATCACAATATTTATGATCCACACATCAATGTTTGATATGTCTTGATATTATCACATATTATTTATAGTATATAAATAGCTCTTTAATGAAATCAGACTTTACACGTTTATAAGTTAAAGAAAGAAGGAGATGGGTGTGATCATTTTTGGCAGGCTGTCCTTCGCTTCCTTATCAGTCCAAACACACACACACACACACACACACACACACACACACACACACACACACACACACACACACACACACACACACACACACACACACACACACACACACACACACACACACACACACACACACACACACACACACACACACACACACAGGCTTAGTGGGGTCCATTCATTTCTGTCTCTTACTCTTACCTCCATTAAGCTCTCAGTTTAGTCCCAGTCCATTTCAAACACAAACACACACTTAGTCTTTTTTTGTGGCAAATGGCAGCCCCTTACCAGAGGTTTACGCAACAGAGAGCTGGAGGTGTTGTGTGCCATTTATTTCTCTCTGCATCATGCATCACTTCCCTTCCTCCCTCCTCTTTCGAGCTGTCTACATTTTTGCATACCATTTTTCTGTTCTCGATTTTTTTTCTCTATATATATATTTTGTATCACTGTGGGCAAGTAAGAGAAGTGGATGGGGGGGGGAGAAGAGCAAGGTTGAGAACTGCAGTAAAATGTCAGAGAGAAAGCATAAGAGAGAGTTTTGGACTGTTAGCCTGCGGACACATTCTAGCTGCATTAAGCAGCTATAGAGAACAGCTTGAGAAAGCTGAGGGTGTGTGGGCACCTCCCTACTGGCACAATGTCTTCAATAGTTTTCTTCACTTCTCCTCTAATTCCTTCTCCTCTTTCACCCTACAATATGCTCATGGTTTCAACAGCCCTGACTGATGTATTACAGAGGGAAGTACTGTTGTTGGTGTTCTTAGACCTACAAAAGGCCTTTGATGCCACTGACCATGGTATGTTGCAGATGAAACTCAAATGTATGTTGCGTTTTGAAATAAAATGCAGCCAAATAATTTCACGTGAAAATGTCACATCTGGTGTCACATCATTCATTTTATCGCATCTGGTGTCAATGCAGCTTTGTACTTTGAGCACCCAACCCTTGTCATTATAAGTAACTCCATTTTCAGCTTTAACTATGTATTAATGGGTGTCTGGAAAAGAGAACTCTTCTGATTTGGAATTAAATAGCTAACAAAGGGTTAGGGTTAGTTAAATCACTCCGGAATGAGGATTAAGCAACAAGCTCAGATAACTTTTTTTTTTTTTAAAGATATTTTTTGGGGCTTACCTGCCTTTATTTTTTTGAGAGGAAAGTAGGCTGACAGGAAATGGGGAGAAGACACACAGCAAAGGTCGCCGGGATCGGGAGTCGAACCCGCGACACGCTGTAAGACTGGATGACCAGACATGTGGTATGCGCCTGGACCGCTAGGCCAGCGGGCGCCCCAAGCTCAGATAAATTATTAAGAAACACACTATCCTATGGGCTCTCCGTCTCCACATTGCCAAATTGCCTAATATTCTAAATTCAATCTAGATAAAAGATTTGTTGTAAACAGAAAATAATACAATAGTCCCAGATGCATGCTAAGCTGGACTACATGTGGCCTAGGCCTAGCCACTATTCACACTTTATATTGACCATATGGACTTTGAGCCCAAAGGTTTGATCAATGGCATTTAGCAGTAGCTGTGTATGTACTGTACTGTTGCTTCGAGAATGCTGTAGCTAAATCTTGCCACGTCACATTTGATGGCAGCATTGTTGAAGCCAGGAGAGTGCAACTAATCTATGATTGCTGTTCTTGCTGCAACTATACGGCACAATGAACATAATTAGCAGGTGGGATATTCTGGAGCAGAGAATAAAACTTCATTCAATTTCATCACATTGGCGGCAGCATCCATGATGGGTTCACTTGATCCGCAAATCCCGTTCTCAATGCACACACAGTCACACTCGCAGTGAGCCCAGATTCTATTAGTCGAGCCATAGGGGCCTCATCAATTCTTCACCACACAAAGGGCCACGGTCACACACACTCCTGGTCAAGGTCAAGTATTGGCCATTGTATACTCAGAGACCCCCTGATATGGTGTTAGCAATTACTGCCCATCCACAGATGAGACAGGCAAGCAGCCCAGATGGCCTGGTCTCCGCCACTGGCGTGAGGAATGGGGAATTACCTATGGGAATTGAAATGTGTGTTCGGCCCTCAGCTGTCACCTCTACTGCTGTACCCTTAAGGATTTACAAACACTTAGTTATCCACTGAAACCCCAGCATCCGTACTGTGTGCTGAAAAGAAAATAGCAGATCGACAAAATAGCAGATCGACAAGCTCACGACGTGTCGTGGTGCGACGCGTTGTGACACGTTGTGAGTTTGCCGATCTGCTATTTTCTGCGACAGCTTTTCCCACAATAACACAAAACAGAAAATACACTAGTAGAGCCCTCTGCCCTTGATGGACTCTGCTCAACCTGAGCCCCAAGTGGTTAAAATGCAGGTCACTGGTAACCTGAAGTAGCAGCCATTCCTCTTCTGAGATTCCATACTTGATTGAGTTTTATCCTCTTTTTAAATCCAACAGCCTCCTCACTGTGATTCCAGCCAAGGTAAGTAAACCTGACTCGTTAAAGCTGTGACGAGGTTGTGCTAATACCATGAGATCTGGTTATTCCTGGCTGCTTGTACCTGGGCCAGGCCTTCTCAAGATGATGGACTGCGGGCCTCTTATCTAATACATCACCCATTAAAGGTTAATTAATGCTAAACTGCTCACTGCAGGCTAACCTGGGGTATCTAGCTACACTGCAAATATGTGCAGACTTACAGACATACCTAAAGAGGACGTATTCAATAATACATATAGTTAACTACAGTTACCTGCAATGCCAGTGCATATATTCTCTTTCACACACTTTATGTGCACATTCCTGCTGCTAACACCCTTTTGTTTCTTTTTCACACCTGCATACACACGCACACACACGTGCTGTATGCGCGTGCGCGTGCGCACACACACACACACACACACACACACACACACACACACACACACACACACACACACACACACACACACACACACACACACACACACACACACACACAATCTCACACTAGATTACCTAGTCAGGCCTGGCAGGTGGTTGGAATGGCTAACCTGATTTTATAACGTTATTGGCCACCCTTGGACTAACTGACCTGTGATAGTCTCAGGAGTGATGCCTTACTTAATAATGCCAGTGGCTACTTAATAATAACCCGCCCTTGTTCCTCCAACAGCTAGATATCTTAGGAAGATTCTTTTTGTTTTGAATCAGCTGTGAGCGTGTTATTCTAGCGTGTTATACACACACAAAGGGGCACACATTAGATTTAGTTATCACTGACTCAGCCCCGGTTAATAACATACTGGTTTACGAAATGGGCGTGTCCGACCACAAGGTCATTTCCATGGAACTGCCATTTCCACCCTCCCACACCAAACCCAAGCGTGAAATCCACTTCAGAAACTTCAAACACATCAATCCGGACACCTTGACCTTGGACCTCCATCATCTCGCCTCTGCAACCCATTCATCAGCAAATGAATCGGTGGACTACTACAACCAATCCCTGAGTAGGCTCCTCGACACTCACGCCCCAATAAAATCAAGAACAGTCACATTCTCACGTTCAGCTCCATGGTTCACCAGCGAGCTGCGGAAAATGAAGGCTGCAGGGCGTGTCCTGGAACGGCGGCTCAAGACCTCAGGGCTCACGGTTCATAAAATGGCCTACAGGGAACACCAAAAGGCCTACACTAAGTCCCTCAGAGACGCTCAGTCCAAATTCTACTCAAACATTATCAATAACAGTCCCGGCAACTCAAAACAGCTTTTCTCAACCATAAATCACTTCCTAAAACCTCAACCCCCTTCAAACAGAGCCATCACTGCAGAACAGTGCAACGACTTCATGGTCTTCTTCAGAACCAAAGTTGACACTATACGTTCCTCCCTCTCCGGCCCCCCCACTCCATCTGCTCCAACTGCCATCCCACAGTCTGGGGCCCCCCAGCCTCTTTGCTGTTTTTCTCCCACCACGCAGCAAGAGGTTGAGGACACCATCAGCCGGATGAAGCCTTCCACATGCACTCTGGACCCCTTTCCCACAGCCCTGGTCAAATCACACATCCAAGCCATAAGCCCCCTGATCACCAATGCAATAAACCATTCCCTACAATCCGGTCACGTTCCATCAGCTCTAAAAACGGCCATTATCACTCCCCTCCTCAAAAAACCCACCTTAGACCCGGACGTTCTCGCAAATTACAGGCCCATCTCAAACCTACCATTCCTCTCCAAGGTGCTGGAAAAAATAGTCGCCACCCAACTGCAACACCACCTCAACAATAACCACATCTCCGAAAAATTCCAGTCTGGTTTCCGCTCCGCTCACAGTACCGAAACAGCACTGGTCAGGGTCACCAACGACATCCTCACTGCTTCTGACAATGGCTCCCCCTCCCTCCTCATCCTCCTGGACCTCACTGCAGCCTTTGACACTGTCGATCACACCATCCTCCTCAATCGCCTCCACTCCACCATCGGACTCTGTGATACCTCCCTGGACTGGTTCCGGTCCTACCTGACCGGAAGGACCGAGTGCGTCTCCATGGGAGGTGCTCATTCCCCCACCCAACCTGTCACTTGTGGTGTCCCCCAAGGATCCGTGCTTGGCCCCACCCTATTCACCCTGTATATGCTCCCCCTCGGCCGTGTCATCAGCAGGCATGGACTATCATTCCATTGCTATGCTGATGACACACAGCTCTACATAAAAATGGACCCCCCCTGTCCCCCCCGCTCTGCAGTCCCACTGCCATCCCCGTCACCATCACCTTCATCCATAATCACCATCTGCCTGGAGGAGACAAAGGCGTGGATGAAACACAACTTTCTTCAACTCAACAGCTCCAAAACCGAGGCCATTCTCATCGGCACCCCACACCAAGTTAAATCATCCCCCATAACAAGCATCACCTTCTCTGGCCAGGACCTTCCCCTCTCATCAGTTGTTACCAACCTGGGCGTCAAAATGGACCCCCGCCTCAACTATGAGACCCACATCAAACACCTCTGCAAAACATCCTTCTTCCACCTTAGAAATATAGCTAAACTCCGTCCCACCCTCACTCTTCCTGACGCCGAAAAGTTGGTCCACGCCTTTGTCTCCTCCAGGTTGGACTACTGTAATGCACTTCTCGTCGGGATCCCCAGCAAGAGCCTTCAAAAGCTCCAATACGTTCAGAACAGCGCTGCTAGGATCCTGACGAGAGTGCGCAAATACGATCACATCACCCCCATTCTCAAATCACTGCACTGGCTTCCCATCTCCTCCCGGACAGAATTCAAAATCACCCTGTTAACCCACCAGTGCATCTACGGAAATGCCCCCCCCTACCTCAAGGAATTGATCGAACCACAGACCGCCACCCGCAGCCTCCGATCCGGAAATACCAACAAGCTCAAGGAACGGCACACCAACCTCCGCACTATGGGAGATCGAGCTTTTTGTGCAGCTGCCCCCCGGCTGTGGAACTCACTCCCAGACCATCTCAGAGCTCCTCAATCTGTGAACACTTTTAAGAGAGCACTAAAAACTTACCATTTTAACAAAGCATTTGGTTAGCTTTTTAAGCCGGTTTTAATAACCCTGCCTCTCTTTTTTTTTCTTTTTTTTTTTTTTTTTTTTTTTTTTTTTTTTTAAATATGTTTTTAAACTTGTTTTTAACCTGTTTTTACTTTTGATTTCTGCAAATGGTTTTCTATCTTGTTTTATTATGTACTGTAGCACTTTGAGGTTTGTTTCAAATGTAAAGTGCAATACAAATAAAATTTATTATTATTATTATTATTATTCTAGTCAGGAGGAGTGCATGTGCTTCTTTGGTTTTCAGTGACGGAACCCTGACAACAAGGAATCCTACTGTTTGGATTGAGCCACGAGTTTAAGGCAACTCATTCTAAAAAGACAGACCTGGAAGTGAAAGTGCTTTGTGTCTTGATATGCAGAAAACAATGGCTGAAGAGAAAGAATACAGATGATTCCACTCTTTAGATCAACTTGAATTGCAGATAGATTCTTTTGACACAAAGGTAAGTTCATCTATTAGCCTTGCTAAGCAGACTACTCTAAAATACTGTAATTCCCACAACGTTAGAATCAATATTTTGGTGAGGGAGAAGGCCGCTCTTCTATGCAGGGGGATGGATGTTAGACAAATCTTTATGTCACAGAGCTCTGCATAGGAAAGTAGAAGTCATTCTGTGTGGTGAAATAAAAAAGATTTAATATCAGTTATGTAATCAGCAATGGGGTTAGGGTTAGACTTGACTACAATAAAAAGCCAGTGTTACAGCAACTGTAAGAGCACCACATCTGTAGTAGGATAACATAGACATCACTAAAGACAAATGTGAATGGGAAAACCACTTGAGCATGTCAGCTGTTATGACAAGGGGAGGGAACAGAGATGTTGTGTGCAACACCACACTATGCGTGTGTGCACACACACACACACCGACTCACCATCTCTATGCAACGGCGTTCTCTGCTTCAAGCCCATGGAATGCTCCACATTTCTTTCATGTAAATCGTTGTGTTTGTCATCAAAGGCATGCACAATGTAAACTATTGGATCGATAAATGAAAACAAAAGTAGAACAATTCATGGCATTCTGAAAAGAACACATAACCCTGCCTCCCTGACCCTAATATTGTAGAGACAATCTTACCTTTGGAGACTATTATCTTTTAAAATGGAAATAAATATGATGACTTTTGTAATATTTCACATCTATCTGAATGGCATCTGGTTGCAACAGTGTAATGCTAACTCTTTGCAAGTTGCCTATTTTATTATTACTATTTTATTATTATTATTTTTAGCAGATAAATCATTGCCTAAATGTAGGCCTAGCAATGTAATTAAATATTCCTGACACACCTGACTTTCCTTAAATCATACACTACAGGCCTGCACCAGAAGAGATGGTTTAGCATGACGTACAGCAAACAGAAATCTATAAATATCTAATTAGCCATTATTCCATGTAAAGAACTGCAAATGCCTAGATTTTAAATTGCATGCTTCCACTACCTCAACAACTCCACCCAGATAACGGTCTGTTGCTGTTAGCCGTTTTTTCCACCACTCACTCACCAACCCCTTGGAAAAAATGAGCTGTGCAGCAGAATAGCCCAGTAGCAGCAGGCTAACTAGTTAGCCACAATGCCAACAAGACGGCACTGCATCAAAAGTGCACGTTAACATCTCCTAAATGCTGTCGGTGTGTCCGTACCTACCCATAGACAGCCATAAGGTGAGAGCGGAAGCGTCCATGATGAATGCGACGAGTCCCGTTAATCAAACATGAAAAGGGTCGTCTCTCTAATCGCCTGTAGTTTGACAGCCATAACAAGCATCCCTTCTTCTTCTCAGCATTCCTTCCTCCTCCGCCTCCTTCTTTCCTTCCTTCGCAGCAGCAGCAGCACGTTCAGGGAGCAGCGCCTCTTCCCATTGGTTGGGAGCGGTTGGAACATCTGGCAGCTAATAGCCCGTTATGTTCTCTGGTCCATAGCGTTAGAAGGAGTTCTCCTTAACGATATGTTACTTTCGAGCCGTTGCACGCAAACCCGCGGTAGCGCAGTGGTCGCAGCCTCTCGTCTGTAGTAAAAATCTAAAATATACTTTCGCTACTCACCAAAATAAAAACGGTTTGAAGATGTTGGAGACCTACTTTCCCTAGTGGGAACACTCGGAGCCCCCCACCTCACGTCTAAAATACACTTTTTGGACAGCAAAAAAAATATTTCACCGGAAGGATTTTTTTTTTTAGCTATTCCACTGCGCCCCCTACAGATCTGGTCAATAGGATTTTTCTATTGACAACATTTTTTCCTTCCGGTGAAATATTTTCTTTTCTGGCCAAAAAGTGTATTTTAAAAGCGAGGTGGGGGGCTCGAGTGTTCCCACTAAGGAAAGTAGGCTTTCAAACATCTTAAACCCGTATTTTTTTTGGTGAGTAGTGAAAGTATATTCTAGATTTTTACTACAGACGAGAGGCTGCACAGCCTGCGCTACCGCGGGTGTGCGGGCAACGGCTCGAAAGTAACATAGCGTTAAGGAGAACTCTCCTATTATTAAACGCTATGGACCAGAGGTAGCCCGTTCTCATTGGTTGGGAGCGTTTGTGAACATCTGGCAGGCAGGAGTCAGGACAGAAAGATGGTTAACGCCTTCATCAAAAACACAAATACTGTGATTTGACATGATTCTGGTTAGGCTTAGGATGTGTTTACATTGATTTCAATTCAGTTTAGTTGCAACGTGTCTCTGTCTGTCTGTCTGTGCCCTTTTGTGATCTGAAACAAGGCCTATATGTTAAATTATGTATTGCATTGGCATAAGGTCTAAATGCATTCAGGCACAGAAAAACATCAGTTTTAAGTCACCTTGTTTAGCAAACAGCCTGTGTGCCCTCTTCTTTAAATAGCTTTTGTACCTTCTTTCTCATGGTCCCTCATAACCCTTGTCCATCCTGAAGACAAGACCTAACACACACACACACACACACACACACACACACACACACACACACACACACACACACACACACACACACACACACACACACACACACACACACACACACACACACACACACACACACACACACACACGCCCAACCTCGTAAGCCCAGCTGTAAAGAGGGCAGTGTGATGTATGAGAATATGTGTCCATCCCCCCTGCAGGGCCAGTCCTAGCAGACAGATGGCCAGGTTTTGTCCCCATTGCCCCAAGGACTAGTCAGCTCAGCTAAAGGACCTTAATTCCTCCCTCATGCCCCCTTTGGTATTAATTACAACTTAGCGTCACACTTATACCATAGCTCTCTCCTGCGAAAACAGAGCGGAGGGATTAGGGATACTAACTATCGATTATCTTCTTAGTGATTATTCTAGTGATTACTTTTTCAATTCATCGAATAATTGAGAAGTAATATTTTTGGAAGCAATAAAAATAAATAAAAAAAGATATGTACCCGTAAATGAATCGACGCAAAAAATAATTCTATTGATTTTTTTCTCTCAACAAAATCAAATAGTCTGATTAACCACTTAAGCCCCATTTCGTAATTTGTTCTTACAACAGTGTCACGCAAGAATCACGGCCTTGAGATGCATTGAGCTTGTAGATCTGCTATTTTCACAATTTTTCACAATTCAAATTGATTATTCTTATGAAAAATGTTATTGATTTGTTCGATTGCACCCCTAGTTTTGATCATGTTTCTAATAACAGAGAAACAGTATTGGCCACATCTGCTTAATTGATGTCTCACATGGGTGACGGTTGAAACTCAATAAAGGTTAGAGGTGAATATGTGTATTTGCCTTTCTACCCAGAGGGGAAAAACAGGACGCCATTAGCCTGGGATCAGGCGAATCTGCGAGTGCAAAAAAAAAAAAAGCACTCCGCCAGGCTAGGACGCCATCCCATCTTCTCTGTGCTCTGCAGCAAGTGGCTGGCCTGCTCTCTCAACCTCACTTTCATTTTAAGATTATTTTTAGGTTGCTTAGCAACATCTTCAGATGGCTGGTGTTTATGGTTTGGCAGTGAATGAATCACCACTATGAGCATTGATATTCACAGTGTATGACTGATGAGGACTGGAATCTTAAGATTAGTTTTCTCATCTATTGCAACTAAGAGAAAGTAATAGTTGTAAAATATACTTGAAAAGATATGTGCACTCTCTCAGCCTTAATCCCAGTATTATGATACTGTATATTTACAAAAGAAAAGCGCTATCTTCTATTCATGATTATGGTAATGTAAAATGTAACACATCTGTAGTCACTATGTCACATGTTACTTATGTAATGAGGACAGATGATACATTCTCACTCTCTTATGGTGGAGGGAGCAGATCGTGAGAAGCTTTTTCTGCTCAATTTGTAGGAGCCATACACTTACCCCCCACATAGGTATCACCACCAGGCATATGACTTTTTTATGACTTTTTTATGATTATTTTATTTAACATATTCCAGGAATAAAATAAATGCCTTTGAATAATTGCTTGCCATTGTGATCCTATTTGGTCACAACATTTTCATTTTGATGTTTTGGATTGTTTGTTGCTCCTCGGATAATAAAGCTGTACAGTTGTATACATCATCTGGTTGCATCTACAGTGGTCGCTGGAGAGAACTGGGTACTTTTACGAAGTGAGCACAGAACTGGGCACTTGAAGTGGGCCCTGTGTAAATCTTTGTCTGAGGCATTACGCTAATTATTATGTTAAGCATCCTAAATTATAATAGTATATACATTTTGAACTGTTGTTTGCGTCATCATGAGAACATCCACACAGAACAATATTTCGCATTTCACTATACATGTACATACTGACAGAGTGTACACTAAAAAGTAATGGAAAAAGAATACTACGTAACAAAGTTGCAGAGCCCAGAAGCGGCCTTCACCCTCCATCTGCACTATTTGAATCTTCATCATCATTGATGTTTGATAGATCACAAATTGAGTGACTGGGTGCAAAAATGAATTTGTATACCAGTGAGTCTTCAGGCGATTAATTCTGGGTTGTGTGAATGACCCAGTTTAGCATATGTGGTGAGATATTTACCTAAAATACATTTTATCTTATGTTTTCCAAAGATGTATTTTGCATTGAAATGGTGCAAATCCTGTCTGTCTGTCTGTCTGTCTGTCTGTCTGTCTGTCTGTCTATTATATATTCTTGATCTTGACACAGCATCTTATGTTTCAAGAATCATTATGAAAGGCAAAATGCATGTGCTGTAAAGGTTATACAGTGAAGGTTATACTAACAATGCACCTCATTGTTCATGAGTGATTATAAGTGGGTTTTAAAATGCAAAATTGGGGATGTGCCCTGCAGTTCTCCCCCAAATACTGCCCAGTTCTCCCCAAAAAGAGTGTCAAATTCTCCTCGAAAATAGTGCCCAGTTCTCCCCAAAAATATTGTACAGTTTTCCCCAAAAGCCCAGGTCTAAAAGTATACCCAGTTCTCTGGGCGAGGGAGTGACACTATAGGAAGGTAAAATTGGTCTTAATTGTATTTGATCAAGAAAAACTCATTGTCCTCCATGCTATTGCTAAAAATAATGAGTTCCCAGTCAACTTCCCTATAAAAACATGGATGTGGTCCACTTCTGCTTGAAGAGAGACTCTTGAAATATACAATTGTTACATAATAGGAAGGATTGGTAGGATATAATTATAACTCATATGACTATCTATTCTGGACACACAGGGTGAGGCATAATGAAAAACTAAACAAATTCAGAACTCTAGTTACGACAACAATGGCCTCTTTGTGATGTAGTCCTACAAGCGCATAGCTGCTGCTGCCAAGGCCAAGTCACAGTTTCAACCCTGATAAGCACTTGAAATGTAGGAGTTGAGGCATTACATTTTGTTTCCACTTACAAATGTTGTGAAAATAACAGATCTACAATATTTGACAATTTGGCCAATGTTTGACCAGTTTTCATGGTATAGTTTGTTTATTACTTTTAATGCAGTAATGTTTTTTTACCCCCCCCCCCCCTTTTTTTGGTATTAAAAAGGTCTTAAAAGTCCTTAAATTGTCACTTTACTGTCATCTGGGGACCCCTTTTTCTCTCCCCCCACAAATCATGTGGGGACCCCCCTGGGGGTCCCGACCCACAGGTTGAGAACCACTGTATTAATGTGTGGGTCAACTGTGCAATGTCACGCACATCACTCACCACCACATCACCAACCCAGTCAATTAAACAGGACATAAATAAGTGCCCATTGATGTTTTCCCACACAGCGTGCTTCATCTTTTTTTTTTTTTTTTTTTTTTACACCACACAATAACAGACCCAGTGAAGTTATTGTGTGTTGGTATTCATGCCAGACAGACTGCAGTTAGTTACAGTAGCTGCTGGAATAACCCCCTCCTTCCAGACTATTGGACGAAACCATTGCGACAATATAAGGTTTTAAACACCTGTCACACAGGCGTGTGTTACATTTGCCAATCACCGGCTATCACAAAAACAGCGAAGTATGTTTACTTTGCTACACAGTGAACTGTATTGAGCAGTGCGTGTGTGTCCTCTGGGAAACTGTCACACACGCAGGGAATCAGACAGGCGTCCAAATAGCAGCGACACCCCCATTGTGCAGGTTGGCAGCATCATCACCCACTGCCTGTCCTGCAATGGCGTTGTACAGTGTTGCCAGATGTTGTGAGAGAAACAAGCAACCAGGTCTACAATCCCAAAAGAAGCGAGCCCATTCGCCCCTTAAACATATATATATATATATATATATATATATATATATATATATATATATATATATATATATATATATATATATATATATATATATATATATATATATATATATATATTATTTTTTTATTTTTTATTTTTATTTTATTTTTTTAAATATGGCTATTTAAAAAAAAGAAAAAATGTGTAATTTTTAAAAACGTTTTAACAACACAAAACTTGTATGGGCCCCTACTCCTGGCATAAAATGTTTTCAGATGGCGGTCCCCAGACAAATACATATTAATTTGAGGGGTCCTTAACTTGAAAATGTTTGAGAAACCACTGGTTTAAACAACAGTAGGAAACAAGCCCAAATAAGCAACTACACACTTTAGAAACAAGCCCAAAAAAAATTATGTACCAATGGATGGGGAATCCACGCTAATAGAAACTGCAGGCTTCTATTCCTGTAAAGTTAGCATGATATATTGTTTTCACGTTAATAAAAATCATAATACATGTATATAATTTTTTATCTTGTTTAAAAAAAAACTGCCTAACGATGATGTCCGTGGTAGGCGGATTTCTGAAGTGGCCACAGCTCTCCTATGAGACCGAATAGAAAACAAATTGTACCATTTTATCATGAGCATTAGTGAGGATGACCAATCATATGAAGATACTGTAGGTTGAAAATGGGTGAAGTCGTCCTTTAACAGAAAAACAAGCCCAAAGTCGCTTATAATGAGCGGACATGGCAACACTGGCGTTGTAGCGGGGTAGAGGTAGACCCCGGCTTGTATGTCCAAATGATTCTGCCCTGGACCGTCTACACCACTGAGTGGGATGTTATTATATTCGAGTGGATTTACAACGATTGCGCTTATTTTTCCAGTGGGATACGTTATCATGCCATTCGATCAAACCAAGCTGAAGCATAATGAATGTAAGTGACTCTTTTGTTTTGTAGACACAGCAGCAGTTGCAACATTGTTGCCATGTAGGCGATACGGTTACACCAGGGAACTTCTGCTTTGTGTCAAAATGTCAGGAAACGTTCCACTGTTTTACTGCATTTTACTGTTAAAAAAACCTAACCTAACCCTAACCCTAGAAGAATGTCCACGGGTGAAACATACAACTATGTTGTGCGTTTCACAGGCGGAAAAAAAACCCGGAGCTGTCATGTTTCTTTGCGGTGTGGGTTCATATCTGCGGCTGGCCGGGGGGGTCTGTTTGTCCGCCGGAGCTCCATCCATCCCACACAATGTTACAGTTTTACACTTGCATTTTTCTATGAAGTGTAAATTTACACCGGGTGTTTTCAATCGCAACTGATTATTTGCACGAAAACAGGTCTTATATCAGTTACCCACCCAGTGAGTGTGTCTGTGTCCAGCCCAGGGAGATCATCATGATGAGTAAAGCTATATAAGAGGACGTGTGGGGTTTTAACGATGGCTGATGCTGATATACATTGAAAATGTAATGTATAGGTTTTAAACGAACTGATGTACCAGCTGCTGATGTCCCAGATGCTTTAATCTGTTTTACTCGGCGACGCCGAGTCGGCGCACTGTTACTGTGTAGCCTACGTCGCCTATTGAGATTAAATGTAGAATATAAATTACCTATACTCAAATTTGTTATATTCACCTACTATTTCCATCCATTCAACCTTCCAGAGTTTAATATTGATTGACATTGCGATATATTGAGCAAGGGTTAAGGCTCTGCAACTCTTTTAAATATGTATCACGCAATGTTTTGTATTTTTGTCTCGGCGTGATGTCAACACAGATCTGCAGTGGCATTCAACAGCATTCCGTCTGTGGCTGTGTGCAGTTGTAGGCTAGACTACAGGCTATTGCAATTGTCTTGTTTGTGAGGTGATGCTTGAGTCTTACTAAAATCTCAGTCATGGTGCAGAGCGCTGTGGGCAGGGGTGTTGGTGGTGAAGGGTCACCACACACACACACACACACACACACACACACACACACACACACACACACACACACACACACACACACACACGGAGGAGAGAGGAAGAGACTTGGATCAAGACTACCATATTTTATCAAGTCTGACTTTTGCTTTCTAGTCGATTGTCAATTTGTCACTATACAATTCAAAAGTGCATATTTCACATGCTTTTCATAACAATATTAAATGTCATTATGACATTTTCATATTTGTAAATGCATACATAATATTGAAGCTCAGGATGCCTCACCAATCACCATACATTCACGGTATAGCCCAAATACACAGTGTAGCTCCCCACTGTGTAAGCACAACACATGTTGTAGGCATATCATTGATGTATTGATTGTAGATGGTAAACAGACCAATAATTGATGAATGGACACCCCATCATCAGAGAGTGCTTTCAGAGTCCAATAGGCTTTTATAACTAGTGCTTTCATATAGGAGCTTTTATGCAAAAACAGCCTCTGATTTGCCCTTCAAGTCTCTGGGCTAGTGTTGTAGATTGAATGTGAAAAATGATCTTTCTGCAAGCTCTGTACACCCTGGATAATTAGTGCCACTTTCTGCCTGTTATTTCTGTGATTTTTTTTTTTTAAAGGAATGTTGAAACGGTAATCTCTATTTTACCATTTTATATTGAATTGTGCTGCTATGATACCATATTACTGTATGTTGTATGTCTGTCTGATATCTCTATCTCCTCCTCACAGGTGTGAATGGACCAGAAAGAAAGTATAACATCTCTGTGATCAGATTAGACAGTGCTGCTGTGCTACAGTAGGTCAAACAAGACATCGCTTGCACACGCTGTAATGAGGCCAGGGCTATGCTGAGATCCCCTCAGACTCCAGAGACGCCATCATGTTGAAGACGGAGAACTCAGGGGAGAGGACGACCCTCCGGAGTGCCTCCCCCCATCGAAATGCCTATCGGACCGAGTTCCAAGCCCTCAAGAAGTCTTTTGACCAACCTCGGAGCGATGGTGGTGACTCCAAGCCTGAACGGGTTAAACTGCCAAGAGGGCGCCAGTATGGTGCCCACGTCAGCCGCATCAAGGACATGTTCATGCAAATGGAAACGGAGAAGGTGCCGGGAAAGGCCAGGGGTCGTGAAGAAACCTCGCCGCAGAAAATGATCAAGCCGACCAACTTCATCAACAAGGCAGATGGATCAGTGATCAAGCTCCAGCATTCTCAATCGGCTGACAAAGTCGGGGGTGCCGGAGTAAGGTTTTCCGAAACCAGGAGATTGTTTGAACAGCAGTCACGTGACCAGTCACAATCGCCAGTCTACCCCTATGGACGAGACAAGCGAGGATCCCATGAGCACTTGGATGATTGGCGAGGTGCAAGGTCCAATCGTGGCAGCACTGATTCCTTAGACTCACTTTGCTCCAGAACAGAAGCATCCTCGCCAACCGTCAGTCAGCTCAGTGCCGTGTTTGAAAATGCAGACCACCAGAACCAGGGGGCACTCTACAAAGGGGTCAGCAAGCGGGCGCTTTACTCACCAGATGGATTTCACCGGCATGGAGGTGACCTGAGTGAGGACGATTCTCGCCAGTCCCCGGTCCGTGGATCCTACCGGAACCGGGCGGGCAGCAAGCTCCCCATGTCCTCGTCTTCTGAGGACCTCCTGAGTCCAAGTCCTCTGGCAGAGGCGACCGAGCTCGAACCAGTGCTCTCTGAGAATGAAGCCCAGGTGAAAACGGACCAGACTGGACATGATGTAGGCAGGGAGCATTTCCCCCGTGCCACCACCAACGGGGGCCATGTGAATGGATCCTGTGAAGAAGAAGAAGAAGAAGAAGAGGAGAAACCCTCAGGAATGAGAAACTCCTTTGAGGACTTAGTGGTGTCCGGTGCATCAAAACCAAGTACGGATCAGATCGGAGATAAAGTGTCAGACGACACCACGCCTGAGCCTCTGCCAACTCCTGCCACACCTGCCGGGGAAAGCCAGGAGGAAGCGTATGCACCCGGGGAAAAGAAGCCATCTAACAGCACCAAGGACCAGGCAGGAGAACCGGATGAGGATTACACAGGGAATGAGCGGGTGATTTTTAATGCAGATGGGGATGCGTGTTACCAGGGCTGGGGAGAAAGCTGCACGGATCCCGAGGATGACCTCTATGGAGACGATGAGGATATTGTCTATGATCCGGGCTCGGAACTCACAGAGATTCCTGGTCTTCCGGAAGAAAACGCAGAGGAGATCCCTCCGAAGAGGAAGATCCACTTCAGCACTTCGCCCATGACGGTAAATCCAGATTTATTCTTGATTGCGTAGCGGTGTCATGCACTGACAATGGCAGATCTACAAGCTCAAAACAAATGGTGCTGGGATGGGTTGTGAGCTTGTAGATCAGCTATTTTTGGTGAGCGACAGTGCAGCAAAGTATAAGCCTGTAAGTTTAGTAATTCAATTTACTAACTAACCAATGTAGGAGGCTAAACAGTGTACACAATACCTCAGAACACATCCCGATTCCCAACATACATTTCCGCTCTAACTACAGCAGTCTTGAGCCACAAATTTGCATTCAAAGCTTAACTTTTGTGGCCTTTTCATGTACCACCAGTCACTGACACTGTTGAACTGATTGTTAAAATGAGCTGTTCAATCTGAATTTGATCATACTGTGGTGTGATAAAATGAAATCAACTTTAATATTTCTGAGGGACCTTGTAAAACATTTGAAGTGTACTTTAGCTACTTGGCTAGTTATACATTTATAAACACAATGAAGTTCTCTTGGCGATAATCTACAGTACATTCCACAGCAATCTTTTTATATAAAAAAGCTTCTCTGTCGACAGGAGTTTGTAGCTATTTTGCGATACAGAGCTTAAGGTCACAGAATTGCCCTCTGGGTAACTGACTGCATGTGCTTGAGGAGAACATCTGTGCATGTGTTAGTCACGCCGGTTGTGCGCCCACACGGTTTTCACACCAGAGAGATACCTTGATTGTTTTCCAGAATTTCCACTAGTACTTTCTCTGCTCTCTTTCACATACTCAAAGAATTGAGAGCAAGGATGTTTTGTCAGCTACAACTTGTATTGTGAACATGACAGTATTCTTTCAATGCCTGTGTCAGTGAATCCGGTGTGTCTGTAGTTAGACATGGCTTTTGGCTGTGGAACCCTATGAAAGTGGCCTTGGCTTGTCCTCTGTGTTGAGTGAAAACCTTAATATATGCTCCATCACACGGTAGTTTATATATTAGGCTAAATGGGCAGCAGACCTCCTGTGGTTAGTATGGATATTATGCATTGTGGCTGTCATTTGAAGAAGGCATCTGTAGAGGAAGGAGATGTGATAATTACAACACGATGAGGATTCTCATTCATGAAATGGGGCCATTGCTTCTGTTGATAATGTAACCATGATGCCCACTCAATTCCCATAGGACACATATCTTGTAACAAGTCAGTCCTTCTCTGGGTATTGAATTGTGCACAGAAATATCTTTGGAATATCCTGTCTTATTATTATAAGACAGCATACTAAGTTAATATGAAAATGGATTGGAAAGTAGTAATTATTTGTCTTGTCTTTATTTTATTTGTCTTTATTTTAGTCTTAAGAAGCTTAGCATTTGTGTAGTATCATTATGTCATCAGCTGTAATCTAAGCTGCTGTTATTATTCAGACTGCAGGTTGGTTGGAAAACATAATGTTTTTTTTCCATATATATAAGTCATGTGGTGAGGCTCTGGTACTGTGTGTGTGTGTGTGTGTGTGTGTGTGTGTGGGGGGGGGGGTGTAGCTTAAGTCAGGTGTATGTGTGTATGAATGTTTTTTAGCCTAATACACACATTCCACAGGTTGAGGATCAATCCTATTAGCATGCTGTAGTGAAGCAAAACAATTAGCCTAGTTATTCCTCAGGAGAAAACGTGACGTTGGTTGACTAATCTGCCTTTATGCTCACTGTAATATGCACATGTGAGTGTTCTTCTATCTCCCCCTCCCCTCTCATTGTTTTTCTTGTCTCCCTCTCTCCTCTACCATACCCCACTTTGGTCTGTCTCTGTCTCCCTCTCCCTCTCTCATACAAGATTGTCTGTACACGCACGCACGCACGCACGCACGCACGCACGCACGCACGCACGCACGCACGCACGCACGCACGCACGCACGCACGCACGCACGCACGCACGCACACACACAGTAAGGAATTAGAATTAAAAGGCTGTTTTTTTGTACTATCATCAGGGTCATCATAATTCTTAGAATTGGATGATAACAACACATCCTCCATGCTATGATCCTTTTTAATTCTCAAGATTATCTGGCTATGTTTAATTGTATTAATTCACATTACTGTTGCTCCACTGTGCTCTCCAGCATCATCTCATAAGAAATCAAGGCTATGGAGTAAAACCTTGTTTTGACAATATTAAAAATGGCCTTCCTTCACAGCAATTTAAAAAAACGTGTCTCATTATGCAATGAATAGAAAACGCCAAAGAGCATATAGCTATACTTCCCATTATAGGTCAAACTAGCAGGGAACACTCCTCCTTTTATGCATCAGTTATTATCAAAGAAATATGAAGGGATTCTAGGCTTTTGTTTTGAAAAGAATCTGTGCTCGTTAATCATATAGAATATTCAACAGAGACACGCCCCCCTCCCCTCTTCCCTCACACACATGCACACGCTCACACAAATGTATGCAGCCATCCCACCACTCAAACAGAAGCCCCTCCTCTCACCACACAAGGAACAAACAGGGTTCTGTCTTTTGTTCCTTTCTCTTGCCTAAAGCAGAGACAAAGCTATTTTCTCAGCCCTCGGTCCCCTCTGCACCGGCTAGCCCCGCACGAGACTGTTCTGACCCCCGTGGGAGGAGACGGCAGGGAAGACAGAAAAAAAGTCATGTGTAGCTCACACTTAACCCCCCCACCACCCCCAGTTCATATACTATTCCTACTGCCCTTTAAAGCGGATGAATCGTTCCAACATCCCGGCTCTGAAACATTATTTAATTTAGAAATGCGGCCACTGGGGGAGATTGCACATGGTCAGCAATTTTGACACAGCGTAAACATACGCTTTCTGCTCTTTCTCAAGATGATGAATGCACAGTGTCTGGATGGTATCTGAGCCATGCGAAGACATTAGGAGTGTATCAGTGTAATGAATAGGCTAATCAAATTTAGCAATTAAATCGGTTTTGTGATGTATCATGTAATAATTTCTAATATGTGCTATTTACAACTTCACAGAATTGTGATCTTTATACCACATTATAAAATGAGAAGTTATGATATTGATATTGAGCATTTACCAAAATTCTGTATTTTATTACCTAATTTTAATATCTTTTAACCTCTAACATAGTCACAATAAAACTAAATTGTCAAATTTATTGATTTTGAAAATACTTGTTAGTTTCAGCCCTAAACTACTGATATAGTTTGTACTTATTTATTGAATCTAGAATATAGTGTATACTGCAAGCCATACTCATTACATCCATCCACTGAGCTATAGTTTTGTGGCCCAGTGAGAAGTGACTTTTGTGGGCTACCCTAAGGCTAAGGCAGCCTGTCTGTGTGGAAGCATTGACCTATAGAGGATAAGACGTTTTCATGTTCATTTAGCCTGCATTTTATCCTCTCTTGTCCATGTTCTTTCTGTCCTGAGTAGTATTGCAAAATCTGTCTTTGTTGTTCACAGAAGTTTTCTGTTTTTTGCTCTGATCTCAACCTAGCTCATAGCCAAAGCCAAAGTTCGTGACAACTGACTTGTACACAACCGATCCTGACCGTGATCTGACCCCAAAACCTTCCCACCATCTCACGCTTGGTGGCATGCAGTGTCTTTAACCTAGGATTACTTCCTTTGCAGATATAAGCAATCCTGACTGTGATCTGACATTAGATCCCAGAACCTTCACCATCTCACACTCTTTTATGGTGGAAATGCAGGTGGTGGCTTAGTAGTCCTTAACGTTGTGTTTCTCCTTTTACGGAACGTGCCTCTCAGATGTTGATGACAGAACAAAAACCTTGCCTCTCGCTATGCGGTGAACTGTCTCTCATTTCCCACCCCCCTCTCTGTGGGAATGGCATTTATGCTTTGAGGATACAGTTTGTTCCCTCAGAGAAATAGTGTTTTCCTCAACCGAGACATCAATGATCTTGATGGAATTAAGCATAGTGTATATGGACTGGGGAGTGGAAGACTGAATGGGCATTCTGAAATCACACTTTCCACTCTCCATGCCATGGTGTCAGTTAGTGGATACGACAGATTGGGCTCTGTCCATTAGATTCTAGATTGGTGGAATGCTGAGTATAGGATCAGACCTGTGGGATAGAATTGCCACCCATCCTTTGGTGAACTAACTTTTTGACTGTGGTGTGTGATATTGATATTTTATAAGAAACATAAAGTGTAGCCTACTGTTTGACTGGAGAGGCAGCTCTCAAGGTTATCTTGAATTTGTATTTGGTGTTTGATTGATTAAATACTTAGACAGAAATGCAAAAAGCACAAGTACAGTCATACACTTGGTTTAAAAGTATAACACAAAAAAGTCCTGTGGACTTTTGTTTTCCATTGAGGTCCTATATATCTGTGCTTGGAGTGAATATGTGCTTCTGCGTGAATCTGTACTTCTAGTGTTAGATATAACTGAAGGATTCATGTTTTTATTATTGTAGTTATGCAGTAGTAAGTAGTGTTATTTTGGTTTATTTCTCTGGTGAAAGGATATGAGGTCACTTATCTGACATGCGTATCACTGATATCTTGTTTGGTCTTTTGGTCCCATATCAAGAATACATCATATACTTTTTTGAAGTCTGAAACGAAGAGGAGACAAACTCACAGAGAGAGGAAATAATGCCATGCATCAGTCCCCCCCTGCACCTCTCTGAAGACATGTCACTCCTCTGCAGATGGATGTTTCTCTTGGAGACCTGGGAGCTCAATTGGCTGCCCTTGATTTAGCAACAGTGAAGCAAGCTGTAACCAGAGCCTGACCTATGCCAGATTTCAACACTGATCCCAATTTTGGAGAGTCAAACATAAGTCCCTCCTCTCGCCACACAAGGAACAAACAGGGTTCTGTCTTTTTTTCCTGCATTACTGATGTTTTGACCGAAAGCGCAACATATTCTAACACTTCTGTTTGTAAAATAAATAAAAAATAAACGGATAAACAGAACTTTATTTGATTTGATCACTTAAGCCCTATTCAAAATATTTTGTGCTATTTTAGAACATTCTTGAAAACATTTAAAAATGTTCACCTATAATGACAGGCTGCATAATTCTTTGAGACACACATATTGATATTTTGAGGGAGTGATCTAGTCCATCATTGCCTTGCATTGTAGGTGCAAACAACACAGGCATTGAGGTTGTGAGACGGATCGTATACAGCAGTGGTTCTCAACCTGTGGTACGCGTACCACCGGTGGTACTTGAGCCCCCCCCTGGTGGTACGCGGAAGAATCTTCCCAAAAATGAAAAAAGTGGGGGGGGAAAAAAAAAAAAAAAAAAAAAAATTATATATATGAAAACATAATAAAACTATCGAAATACTACTTTGAATGGAAATAACATTACCATAATATCACTCAAATTTAATTTAAAAAAGGTTTTGTTGAACACTTTGTCAGTGTGGGAACAGCGCATTTCCTGGCTGTTACTTTGAATGCGCCGGTACTGGTAGCCACGATCAAAACAAACACGGTGTAGGGCAGGGGTGAAAGTGGGCCGGCACGGTCCGGAACGCTGTTCCGGTAAAAGATTCGGTGGCGGAACGCCGTTCCGTTAAGAAAAAGTCAAACGGGACGACGGGACACTCTCACAGATCCGTGATTTCCCCCCACTGTTTGTCTGACTTTTTTTTTTCTCCCCCGTTCCGCATAAACAGCTGCTTTCGCGTGAAGTTAAGTAGTTTCAACTAGGCTACCTGGGTACTTCTACTTCCAGTAGTATGATTTCAAAATAAAACGTGTGTTGAATTGTAACTTTACAAGGATAGAGTTTTAAAAAACCTCTTATTCTGAAATGCACATCGTTTTGAAAGGAAACCAGATGTATTTTCTGGAGGCCACTTGACAGCTTTCTGCTCACGGAACACAGCTCCACTTGACTAACGTGCATCGTCAAAATGTCAATAACACGGACGTGGGTCATGGGACATTATGGAATATAAAGACTTTGTGGCAAAAGTTCATATTTACAACCATGATCTCTGAAACCAAGACAATGTGGGGCTATGGAACAAAAGTGTGTTTTCTTTCATCTTTTCAGAAGGTGAGTAATTCATCTTATCTAATGCTGACAGTGGTGGAAAGTAACTAAGTACATGTACTCAAATACTGTACTTGAGTATAATTTTAAGGTAATTTTACTTGACTGGAGTATTTCCAATTTGCAATATTTTTATTTCTATTCCAATACATCTCAGAGGCAAATATTATACTTTTACTCCACCTCAATTATTTGAAAACTTTAGTTACTACTAGTAACTTTGTGGATTTTAATTATTATGACAAAACATACATAAACCGCTTCAGCCCCATTTAAACTTTGGCTTTTTGCCAAAGGGTTGCATATTTTTGAATATATATTTTTTTTAAAGTGAAAATGAACTGATATCTTTGCTTCTGGGGGTCCCTGGCACAAAACATTTTCAAATGGGGGTCCACGGCCGAATGTTTATCAATTTAGCGGTCCTTGGCATGATAAAGGTTGAAAACCACTGCCCTAAATCCATCCTAAACCCGCCCAAAAAGCATCAATAACCGCTAATAACCGCCCAAAAAATCGCGCGCGCTGTGCGCGCGCAAAATATCGCACGCGCGCGTGCACGTTTGGCGGTAATGGTACTTGGAATGACAGATAAAATCTGAGGTGGTACTTGTTGTAAAAAGGTTGAGAACCACTGGTATACAGCGATATATTTTTCTGTCCTTGGCCTAAGTATCATAGTGCATGGACCTGCAACATGAATAAGGAAAATGGAATGCCAAATATTAGTTTTTCAAGCTCCCAAGCCACAAAAAGGAGCCAAATCCATTTGAACGGTAACTATTTGCATGTTCTAGGGCGTGGCGTCACTGTAGCTAACATACTGATAACAATGTTGTCAAATAAATGTAAAAAGTCAAATAATAGACATATAATATATTAATATAATATATTTATGTATTATTTTGACAACCGATACAGTCGTACCACAAAGTATGAATTAGGCTTTACGGAATCATGCTTATGTGATACTTTGAATCCGACAACCTCGATATTGATTGTGGTCTACATGGAGCAACCTTCAGCATCTACAAATCAAATCACACTAATCAGGACTGTCAGCTAATATTGCGGCTGAACGTGTTAGGCTAAATGAAATGGCCCCTAGCCAGTAACGGTGGCTCTTTCAAAACGTATTTTCAGATGGAGAGGATTAGTCTACTTAGGACATTCAGGGCCTGCTTGGTAAATAAGGTATTTAGAACAGCATTTCTCACATTTTGGACCCAAAATTGGACATGGATTTTGGCAATGCTAAGTGTACTGTAGGTCTGCTCTGCAACAGTTAACATTACAACAGATTAGCCTCTTTCCACACTGTAATTCTGCAACAAAGAATGTATTTTTGGGTGAAACTCATTTAGCACTTGTATATCACACATACATACAATAAACCAATCAATATTTCAGACATAACTGAATTGTCATACTGAAAAAGTGTTGCTACGCCAATGCACAGCCATTGATTTACTTATTTTAGGCGCTGCGCAACATCACTGTCTGTTGCTAACTTCCTTATCCCTCCTGTTCTCCTCCCTCATTTCACTGTTTTGCCTCTGTGTGCTCAGTGAAGCTGCATGGGCCCAGAGGCTGTCGGCCTCCTAATTATGTAGTCTGTATCTGAACGTAATGGGACAGAACAGGGTTTGATGGGAGAGAGTTTAATGAGGAAGCGTACGGTACAGTGGAGCTGAACCATCAGAAATCCAGAACTTTGTTTTGGGTAAAGTACTGGACAAAAACTATTCTAGTGCTGGAGGATGCGTGGACACTCAACTCCAACCATAATGCAGAAGGATTGTTGGTTTCTTTTGTAATACTGTACACTGTGAGGGGTAGAATTACATGGATTTTTCCTTTCCCTCCTGTCTTGGAAAAGGGACAATTACTCCAAACTGCTGCGTTAACTTGCAAGTGTGTGTATATGTGCGTGGATCTTTTTGTGCGTGCATGTACAGTATCATGGTCGCTCCATTATTAATGCTGTGGTGTTTTTGTTTGCTTGTTTTGGTGACACCTGATCCTCCCAGGGTGAATGTATTTTTAATGATCCAGGAAAAGCGAGATGGGCCCTGCGGTTTCATGGGATTGGTCAGTAGTCAACACAGTGAGCAATATTGTCAGTCATCATTCGGCCAACACCTTCCCAAACTGGTCTCCTTCTGATGACATCATCAGTGTGCCTGTTGATATTTGTTATTCAGAGTATAAGAAGGACCAACAGAGGGTTTCAAACCTGGCTTTTCCACCTACTCAATGAAATAACTATCCTCCTATAATTTGAGAAACCTCTGTGGTGGTGAGGCCAAAACTGTCTGCCCGGTTCTCCTCAGTGGCTGGAGCAATTGATCTGAATTTGCACACAGCCATTGCCCATTTCCATGTGCACGGAACTGCGAAGCCCGTTTTTTGATTTCACCAAATCTCAGCTGTTTATTAGCGTTTTTGTGTAAAATAATGTCGCCATGGTTACGGGGCTGCCCAGCAATGGGACAAACTGCCTCCCGGGTTGCCATATCATGTGCGCATATCCCCCCACGGATCCATCTGGGTATTTGTATATCATATGACTTGGGGATAAACCTTTCCTTTTGATTCAGTCAGTGTACACTAAGAGGCAGCAAGATATATCTTCCTATTCATTATTTCATTCAATATTTTCTTAGGTGAACTCTTTTATCTCACTGTACAGTACATGGTTACATGCTTATCTGCTTCCAATACATAGTCAGGATCTTTGTCATTAGACACTGTAAAACAGTTGGTTATTTAAGGTCCTCTTTAAATATATCATGTTGAAACCATGTTGTAAGTTCCTTGTAAAATGCCTTTGACATTTGTGACATTACACCTGTTATAAATGTACAGTTTCAACATAAATTACAGCAAAACAAAAACACACAGAACATCAAGCAAAGGAAACACAATTATACATTGACATTAGGATGCATAAAACAACAAGATAAAGGAAAAAAGAAAAGTAACTCAATCAAAGGCAGCGGCAAACAGAAAGGTCTTTAGTTATGTTTGAAAAGAAATGAGCGTGGTAGCAGACCTGCAGTTTTCTGGGAGTTTGTTCCAGATATGTGGAGCATAAAAACTAAATGCTGCTGCCCTATGTTTATTTTTGGTTGTAGGGACAGAAAGTTCATGATATCGCACAAGATCAGAAATGTATTTTGGCCCTAAACCATTCAAAGCTTTATAGACCAATAGTAGTATTTTGAAATCAATTATTTGACACACAGGCAGCCAGTGTAAGGATTTAAGAACTGGAGTGATATGCTGCAACTGCAGTCGTCTGATTGATTTTAAGGAGTCCTGTAAAGACACCGTTAAGGGCCATTCACACTGAGCACTATAACTATAACAATAACTATAGTCTATAACTATATTGTTCACCATTATCTTTTTATAGTTGGTGTATGTCCTTGTTTTGTAGACTTAAATAGGGCCGTATAAATCCAGTACACATGCAGACGAGTTGAGAGGAGAGTTTAACTGAATATGAATGACCGTGAAATTAAAACTTACATGGTGATATTGAGTGACTGGATAGTTTTTTTTGTTTCCATATATCCTTGTCAAGAGAATTTCTAGTCTCTTTACGTAACTAGACACCAACTCCATCACATTTGCGTGGTATTTGTGTTCCATATGCACAGCACATGATGGGCGTTTAAATGGCCTGCGTAAATACCTGAATGATTCAAATAAATAGAAATAGACAAACATGGTCTCAAACTGCCAAGTCATTGTAGCAGGCTAATCAAATACAACAACAACCATTACCATATCAAGTGGGCGTACATGAAAGAGCCACGTTCGTTTGTGTGCAGTAACTAACAATAAGTTATTGTCAGCATTGCCAATGTTATTCCCACGTTTCTGATTCTACCCTCCCACTTATAATAAATTACCAAGGCTCAACATAAAGGAAACCATTGTTGGTATTCAGTGAGTAGCCTAATTGTTGTATACAATTGTCTATCCATTGACTGCATATGACCATGGTAGTCAGTGGTGTTCTTGCGTTAGGTATTCAGTGAGTATAGCCTAATTGTTGTTTACGATTGTCTATCCTTTGTATGCATACTATACTGTACGTATGACCTTGGTACTCAGTGGTGTTCTTGCGTTAGTTCTGTTGCTTTTGAAGACAATCATTTAAAAAGAGAGCCACTGTAACTGACTTTAACTTTCAAATTAGGATGGGGAAAAAATGATACTTTAAAAAAACAGTGTATGAACTATGTGTGAATGTGTGCATGTGTGCGTGACATGTTGTTTATTTTGTATGCATATTAGTCTGCATCTGAAGTGACATGAGTGCTGAGTCATTAAGACTTTTTGGCAGCTCAACGACCAGGGAAAGGCCAATGTTAAGTTAACTTCCTCAAATTGGGGGCGTAGTTTGTGGAGCAGAATGGATACATTTGGAGAAGCTAGAAATATAGTCCAGAACTGTCCTCTTTCTCTCACTTTACAGCAATCTATGTCTGTCTGTATGTTTATCAGTTTGCTGTCTTGTCTGTCTTCTTCTCTCACTCTTTCTCTCTCATACTCTCCTGTCTCTCTTGCTGTATTTTTGTAAGACATGAGTTCATCCCTATCATCAGCACCTTTCTCATCTCTTCAGCATCCAGACACCTCAGCAACTGTCAGCTCTTGTGCGTGCGTGTGTGTGTGTGTGTGTGTGTGTGTGTGTGTGTGTGTGTGTGTGTGTGTGTGTGTGTGTGTGTGTGTGTGTGTGTGTGTGTGTGTGTGTGTGTGTGTGTGTGTGTGTGTGTGTGTGTGTGGTCACAGGTACCGTAATGGATTTAAAATTAGCTGAGCTGTGGCCACAGAGAGAATGTGTGCAGGCACGCGTTTGTGTGTGCGCTACATGTGGACACTATCAACACATTATTGAAACATTTTTCTTCAAGTGATAAACACAACATTGTGTCTGCTGCATGCAGGTATATCAACCATTCATACTGTATATTCAGGAGGAAACGTATATGATTTTTCCCTGTTCTGTCAATAATGTGCAGCCTTATAGTGTCTTAAAGGACAATAACGGTCTAAATACATATCATTGTCTTCTCACAGCCAAACTTAGGTGAATAGCTAACTGAGTCAATGGTAGTTCACCAATATTGGTTGCACAGTTAATAAGTTACACATTTGAATTGAATTAAAATCCATTAATGCATGCCGATAATGGAACACACTGTGAATGAAGTATGCAGACCCTTGGTCTTCTCTGACGCACCTGTCATCTTGTAAGTGTGCAAGAGTTTTGCTCGATAATGGAACTTTGCTAATTATGCTTTGGTTTAACTAACATGAACCAATTCACTTTTTGTATACCAAACAAATAACAAAGATGACTATAGAGGGGTCACTTGATAATAAAAAACAAACAAATGAGCTGTGCTTGTCTATGAGCCGCGAAACCGTAAAAAACGTTTTATGAACTTCTCAATCACATAATATTGCCAGCAGGTACTGTACATTGAGATAAAAATGTTGCCTTCAAACAACGATGGCTAAATCAGGCAGCAGGCTTCTGTTTTATTTTAAAAACATTTTTTATCAACTATTCATTAATGAATAATTATTATTATGCCCTGCAGGCCCTGCAGGCCAGGGTATGTACCACAGTGATAGAACCTCTCTGCTGGGACTTCAGGCTCTTCTTGCCCATGGCGGCACTATCCACTGTGTGGAGTATGATGCAAAGGGGCCAGGCCACAGGCACTGGCATGCCCAAGGCTCTCTTCGTTAAATAGCTTCAGTGACACTCAGCTGGACATGCGGCCAAGTATCTTGGGTGGTGAATCAAAATGCCTAGAGAAGGGAGAAGAAAGAGAAAAAAAGATATCCCCTCCTCCAAACACCACCTCACTGCACTTTATTTTATGCCCAAGCCCCCCCCCCTTTCTTTCGTGCTGTCTCATTGCCTGTTTCACTGTTCAATAGTCCCACTGTCTGCAGCCTGTAGCCTGTGAACCATGTGAGTGACTCTCTCTCTTTCCCTCTCTCTCTCTCCCCCTCTCGCCAAAACCTCTGTTCCATTCTACTCTTAGAGCTTACTACACCCTGCCCTCCTGCTCTCCTCTCCTCTCTCCTGCCCTCCTCTTTTCCCCTCCCTCCATCCCAGGTGACCTACCAAATCCATCACACTACTCTCTCTCTCATCCCCTCCCTCCACTTTTTCTTTTTTTGACCACTTCCCCTCCCCGTCGCTGTACAGTAGAGGCAGCAACTTAAGCCAGCTGGAGAGACTCACAGAACGAGTAAACAGACTGTCTGCAAGACAACCAGAGAGACGGACAGAATCATGATTTGACTCAGTATAAAGTAGCCAGACATGAATACTGATTCAACACATGAGCCCTACAGGGCTGCCCATGGCCAGGGGTATTATTTTGTTTTGTATATTGTTCAAGTACCTGTATGGTACTTGAACAGGCCATGCATACATTCACAGCTATATGCCTACACACAAACAATCCAGTGAGCAAGAGAGAGAGAGAGAGAGAGAGGGAGACAGAACATATGATTACATTACATTCAGAGTGAGAATCAAGGCTCCGTTTCATTCAAGGGATTGGTTCCTCGTCCAGATATTTGCATCAATGGATTAAGACGGATATTTCATGTGCAAAGTGTGTCTATGTAAGCTGGCCACTCCCCACTCTCTGCCATGTTGGATAGAACGAGGTTCCTGAGATCTGGATGACCCAAGCGCTGAAAATAGCTACAATCTACACGTCGCATCAGGCGTCAGTATCTGCATTAGAAAGAAGAGTATGTGGGTGTGTGCAGATGATGTGACGGTGTGTGAGCATGTACGTGTTGTCAGTGGTATTGATCGGGGTCCTCCGTGGATGAGCGATGGAAATGGGGGTGGATGAAGAGGAGTAAGTAGAAAGTGGGCTTAGCGATGCTGATCCTCCAGCACATACTGTAGGGCTTGTAGGCTACATCAGATCTCAGTGAATGATGTGTGTGCACACGTTTGTCCATGCATTATTAGTATATTTATGCATATTAATGTATGTGTTTATTGAAATGAAACGAATGACTGTGCGCGCAATGGCATTCACCTGAAATGTTTAATCACTTCACTATAATTGTAGTACGTTTAGTGAAAATGGCTAATCTACAAGCTCACACCATGTCGTGTGAGCTATTTTTGCCTCCAGAAGCTTGTTGTATGATTTCAGAAATGTGTGTCCGTGGAGATTTCCCCCCCTGAATTTCTGAAAAGCTTACTTTGTTTCGGAGCAACAAGCCTTTTCATGTGACAGCAGTGTTGCGCTTCAGAGTTATTCCCGAAAACTCCAGCTAGGGCCAACGAATATATTTACATGTAAATGGTTTTGCTTAACCCCCCCAACACACACACATTTTAAAACACCATTTCAGTTCAGCCCCAGAGGGCAGACACACTGAGGTTGGCTGTTGTAATGCTCTTTTCCAATTTCGTTTTGAATGGTGTTGTGTGTCGTTGTGCGTTGCTGCTTCCGTAACAAATGAAATTACAATAGCCCAATACTGAATAATGGCCTGCCTCAGCAGCATTACATTTGAGATTTGTTGGTATTATCACGGTTTATAGAAACATGGATTTCAAATGGTTATCGATGCAAATGGAAGTGATGTGTAAAATACATCACTTCCATGACCACATGAACCCTTGCGTCCCTATTCTGGGACGAACATTCTGCTAAAATATTTAGTGTAGGTGGAAAACAGGAGGAGGCCTATAGACCCCTGGAGGAGTAACGCAAACACCGCTCTTGAGCTCTTCTCAAACTCAGGACCAAATTGACATGTCTCTGTTGATATAATCTCCAGGGTTTGTACAGTACAGTGGTAAAGTGCCTTATGTCTTTACTCAAATCAAGCTTCTGAACAAGCCTTGATTGAATCAATTCTACAATAAACCAAATATGAAATCCTATTTATAAAGCACATTTAAAAACAACCACTGTACAGACCAAAAGTGCTGTACACTGTGTACAGCATACAAATACAGTTTAAAATGATAACGGGCAATAACAGTAGGTTACAACATGAGAGTTAAGTCAGCATAAAATGTAACCAAAATACAAATAAAACAAACGGCAGAAGGTAAAAGGGGGCATGCACGACATGGGGAACGGTTTACGAAGGTTCAAAGGTCATGGAGTGTACAGGTCAGAATTGAAATGCTTTATACAGTAGTTGGTTGTACAGTGGTGTTTGCATGCTTGCAAATGACAGCCCTACAAAATGTACAAATCAGGCTAAACGGTGACCACAGCTGTTCACCAAAAGCAGGCTTGGCGTTCTGAACTGCAGCTCTCTGAACATCATCTCCCCAGTGCCACACACAACCAGCCCAGGCAGCAGTATCCTAGCATGTACTGCCAAGGTTAAAGACACTCATACGCTATCGCTCTGCCCTCTAAACTCACAGTCTCCTCATGTCCCTGTCCCGTTTATTGTGCTTATTTCTCTCTCTCTCCATCGCTGGCTCTTTCTGTCATTAGTTGTTACTCTCTACCTGTGTCTCTCTCTCTCTGTATCTCTGTCTGTTTCTCTTTTCTCTCCCTCAGACCTTCGCTTCTGCTCCCTTTGTGTGTGTGCTCTTTCATTTTTATCACTGTCCTTCCTCTCTTCTGCTCTGTCACTCATTCAGCTCTTTTTTTCTGTCTGCCTGGCGCTCTGTTCTCTTCCACCTCCCCCTCTGTCCTTTTCTAATCTCCTTTGATATCACTATATATCTCTTCTGCCCCCCACTCACACCTTGCTCCTGGTTCTTCCCCTCATCTCTCTTCCTCTGGGGTAGGCCTCTGTCTCTTTATTATTATCTCTCTCTCCCTCACTCTTTCTCTTGTGCACGCTCTCTCCCCCTTCTCTCTGTCTCTGTTTTTTCTCTCTGTTTCTCTCTGTTTCTCTCTCTCTCTCCCTCCCTCTCTCTCTGGCTCTCCATCTCTCTACATCCTGCCCCTGGCTGTGTGCTAATGTACAGATGTAGAGAGTACAGAACGACTGCTGAGAGGAGACTTTAAGTGGTGTGGTGTCTGCCAATAGTAACATCCAGGACAGGGCGAGAGCTGGGGTGAGCATCCGGGGTTAGCACTCGTCAGCACTGTCACTGTGTGTGAGGGTGAGTGCAAGGGTAATGTGCAGTACGTCGCACGCATTTGTGTGTGTGTGTGTGTGTGTGTGTGTGTGTGTGTGTGTGTGTGTGTGTGTGTGTGTGTGTGTGTGTGTGTGTGTGTGTGTGTGTGTGTGTGTGTGTGTGTGTGTACTTTATGTGTGTGCGATTATGTGTACTGCTGTATTTATGACAATACAGCAGTACACATAACTAAATGAGATGAGGAAAATAACTGAACATGAGTTCAGTTGATGGTCCTCACTTTTGCAAGAGGCTGTTTTAGGGTTAAGACTTTTGAGGCCTCTACACACCATGCTGAGGTGTCCTGACTACTACATGCTAAACATTGGGAGATCAGTTTGGGTCTGAAACTGTTTGCACACTGAGTACACACCACACAGACGGTCGGCTGATGGGACTGTTGTGCGCCTGCGTGACAGGAAATAGCTCCATGCCAAAGGGTGGCAGTAGTCTGCAGGAATCTGATGTTTTGCACAACAAAAACAAACAAGCGGAGCATTTTTCCGCTACTCCTCTGAAACCTGCAGTTCATGGCTTGCGCGCTCTCTCTCTCAATTCAACAGGGCTTTATTGGCCTGAGAAAACATGTTTACATTGCCAAAGCAACAATAAAAACAAAATAATGTGTACAATTAAAAGGGAATACAAATAATGTGTATGTACAGGGCTGTGTTACATTGCAACTGAAGGGGAAAAACCCACAAGAATTGCGCATTTTCTGTCAGAAATATACTTCCACATAGGAAATGTTAGCTTTGGGGTGAAATTCTCTCTCTCTCTCTCTCACACACACACACACACACACACACGCACACACACACATGCTTTCTGCCTAGCTCTTGACTTGACATTAAGTCTAAGTTTGGTTAGTCATGTATAGGTGGTGGTTAGACGTTATGGAATGAATATAGCCAATGGAAATCAGTCACACGTCCTCACAAGTACAATAGAGCAGCACAAGGAGGTGTGTGCGGCTGTTCGCGTGTGCATGCACGCAGCTGTGTGTGTGTGTGTGTGTGTGTGTGTGTGTGTGTGTGTGTGTGCCTGCCTTAATAATGCAGGGCTGTTGATCACACTAAATGATTGATGATAGGGAGGTCATGGATAGAAGAGAAACACAAGAGAGGAGAGCACTCACTGGTAGCATCACGTGCTAGCTTCAGTGTGTACATGCTGCGTGAACATCACCTAATACACCTTAACAGAGCACCAGCTACATCTACCTTTGGCTCCTCGGCACACCTTTGATCAGTCAACATCAAAGTGTCCTTGGTCCTTATTTTTCTAGCATGTTATTTGGGACATGTAAAGAGAAATGCATCCACTTCAATCCACTTCTGCTTTATTAGATGAGACGAGGAGATGAGATTGCATCACAGGACCTGAGCCAGATTCATTTATGTGGTCAGAGCACTAATTGACCGAGCCACCAGGCGGACTCTCTTTCAATGCACCAAACATACTCAAATATTGATCAAGTATTGATAAACGAGGCCAACTTCCTCATTGTTCAGATGTACTATCTGCCTTTGGGCACTCTGCCCTCTTTCACTCTCTGCACACAGCCAATAGATTTTTGAGCCAGCTGCATCCTCCAGTGTGGGTGGGGCGCTAATGTTTAATCTAGATCCAGCTTTACTGGACACACGAGACACAGATCTTGTTTTACACACGCGCATTTTACAGGGACATCAGTCCAGAGCAAATCTCTATTGTGGTATTTTTATTTTGTTGTTCATTTTGCTAATGTGTAACAGGTGCAGCACAAAAAGGTGTTATTCATCTTCTTGTTATTGACGTGTGGGCATTGTGAATGATATCGGTGGATGGAGGGTTTGTAATGACTGCTGTGAATCTCTCTCAATCAAAGCCCACGGTTACATGGGACACGATGTGATTGCCGCCGTTTGGCAAATGTCACTTGTTCCTGACTCAAATAAATGATGGTTATTAATAACAGCAGCTGCAGTCAGTCAGGCGGCAGGGGTTGCAGGTGTTTGTGTGTGTGTCCATCCATGTTTGCGAGAGCCAGATTAACGTACACACAGATGGGTCATCAGTTTTCTGCAGAGGTCTGCAGTACCCGTGACAAGAGCGTGCACTTTTTAACCAGCCCATGCACACACACCCGCCCGTCCCTCTCTCACCACTCCAGTGCAGTGAGTGGTGGTCTGACTGAGCACTTGGCTGTGATGAGATTGGAAGTGACAGCGGCTCTTGTTGTGGAAGAGAGGCTCCTTGCCAGAAGAAATGGCCAGTGCAGACATATCAGACAAGGGTTTAACCACTTAAGCCCTATACCGTATACTTCTAAATATCACACATAGTAATAATAGCCAGTCTACAAGATCACGTGTCGTATCAGTTTGTGAGCTTGTAGAGCTGCTATTTTTGGAATTCTTTCTCCTATAATGACTTGCCCAAAATAAACCAGGTTAAGTAGTTAAGTTGGCATGGTCCTCCTACATGCCATTGATCTAATTACTTTTCTCTTCATTACACCATCGAATAGTGGAGAGTACGTGCAGTAGCAATGATATATGGCGCTGCTACTTTATCTTGCTTAGCTTATTGGCAATATTTTATAGTTTGGGTTGTAGGGGAAAAAAGAGACTCAAAAGTAGTTGTAGAGATTGTTATTTTACCCTCCGTTATCATTGTTTGTTTGAAACATACTGCCCTGTAATGGTGCCCAACAGAATCCTATTGAAATAGATCCATCATCCAACATCACCTAGCATTGACCATGGAATCCTTTATCACAGTAAAATCCTCAGTGTTAATTTACCGTATCCATTTGTAAACGATAAGACACTCCGACTGACCTACACAATAATAATATTAATTATCATTATTATTATTAATTGAACACAGTGATGTAGGCTATAGTATGTGACACCGCTGTTGTTACACCACATGTCACTCAGACATGTGGTGTTATGATGAAAGAATGAGATTTGCTTACATTGTAAATTGTAATATAGCACCTCAAACAGCCCAAAGAACCACAGAAAACTCAATATGTTTGTGGTGTAACTCATTGCGCTCCGTCCCCAGGTGTTCCACACCTACTCTAACGAGGACTACGACCGACGCAATGAGGAAGTGGACCCGGTGGCATCGTCGGCCGAGTACGAGCTGGAAAAAAGGGTGGAGAAGCTGGAGCTCTTCCCTGTGGAGCTGGAGAAAGGTGAGAAGCAAATGAGATTGTTTGGTTTTGAATGAGGTCAGCCATTCTTTATTTCATTCATTCTTTATTTATTGTCAGTTCAAAATTCTTCTTTTTCTGTCCTGTTGGAAAAAAAGAAACAGTTGTTAGGCTATGTCCTAAGATTATGTTGAACCTTAATAGAATATTTAGATTTAATAGAATGTTGCTATTCAATTCTAACAGAGCGTTTGCTGTCCTCTTTCTCTGTGGACTGCAAGGAATTGAAATTAAACCTCCTTCCCTTCTTTATGTGTTTGTCAGAGGGTTATTCGATTCGGGTTCAGTATTTTCTTCAAACCCGAAATAGCATGACTAGCATACATTTTAGGATTCCTCCATCCACTCTGGTGTTATGTAATACCAGACCGGCTTGTGAATCATTAATACAGGATGGCAGAGGGAGAAGGGGCTGGATTCCTCACTGGAGGAGAGTTTCCCCTACGCTGCACGTTTCCCCTTTTTCTGTGAAGCCCCTGGCTGTGTGTTCAGGAAATCACCCTCTGCCCCTCTCCATTAATAAATCAATGGCTCTGTTATCCATTTGTCTGAGCGTATTCATCCATCCATCTGTCCATCCATTCTTGCTGCGTTCCGTCCAAATTTACCCCCCCCCCCCACCCGCCATTATCAGGATGGGTGCAGTTGTATTGGAGGTCCTAACCCTGACGCACACAGAGTGGTGTACCCACTCACACACATCCAGTTAATTGGCCGCATTAATTTAACCACATTAACCTTGGCATCCTTATTGGGGAAATTGTCATAAGTTTTCACATCTTATGATCTCTGCCAGGCCGGAACGCCCGGCGCCGGGGATTATGTTTTAGCCCTTTATGTGTACGTCCCTCTGCCTTTCTGTCTGTGAGCAGCTAATCTCAGGCACCGCTGGACTGATTGACCTGAAATGTTGCACACGCACATCCAGTAGAGAAGGAAAACCCCCCACCCCAAATGTTTCGAATCGGCCTCATGGTTGCGCTATAACACAGGTTGCTTAATACTTTGGCCTGCAACTCTTGAAACGTAGGACGTAGGATGTGGTTCGATTCCCGGGCCAGTGGACCGTTACTGCATGTCACTTCCTGACTCTCTCTCTCTCTCTCTCCCCGTTTTCTGTCTCTAGCCTATATACTGTAACTATCAGTAAAAAAAAGCCTGAAAAAACACATACATAATAAATGAAAATAGATAAATAAAAGGCTTCCTGTCTAACTGTGTTCTGTGTGTTTGTAGATGAAGATGGGCTGGGCATCAGCATCATCGGGATGGGTGTTGGGGCCGATGCTGGCCTGGAGAAACTGGGCATCTTCGTCAAGACTGTTATTGAGGGCGGAGCCGCAGAGAGGGATGACAGGTGAGAGCTGTTCTCTGATTGGCTGTGGTCGTAGTAGTGACAAGCTTACGTCTGTAGTTTTAGATGTACAGTAGATTCTGTTTACAGCTCACCCAACATGCAGATATTCCCTTAAATACTTCTCCCTGATGCAAACGCCAAACCTCTCTATCACACGTGTGCATGGTTTCATCGTGCCCTGGCCTTGTCAGATTAAGCAGCATGGGTTCAGGATCGGAACAGAGGGAGCCGTACAGCCTCAAACATAAAAGAGAGACTGCCAGACGTGCCGGTGCAGTCATCAGACAGGCTGCATGTGGAGGTGTATGTTTGTGCCTGTGTGTAAAAAGGGAAAGAGCAGGCTATGAATTTGCACTCATATTATTTTGCGTGTGTGCGAGCGCATTCATGCTGGTTTGTTTATTGTCAACTGTGAACAACACTGTAAGCACTAAAGCTGGGGTTATGGAAGCGATGACGGCTCCCTAGCAGGCTATTGTGGGTTAGCTTCCTCTGCTCTCAACTTTTAACTTAAACAGATTAAATATGCCATAAGTACTCAGTGCATTATGACAGCTGTGTTGCTCTGTGTATGCATGAGGAACCTTAATGTACTGGAGTTGTTTCCTGTGGGAATGTTTCGGTAGCTACATATAATAGTGGATAGAGATTGGTAGCTTTGTGTATTGAGCACCAGCAGCCCTGTGCACACTTCCACATGAAGAATGTCATGTTCCCTATAAAATGTAAGATTAAAAAAAATCCCCACAAGAAGGCACACACACACTCTCTCTCTCACACTCACACGCTCTCTCTCTCACTCACACACACACACACACACACACACACACACACACACACACACACACACACACACACACACACACACACACACACACCACAACTTACTGTAACATACATGTACTGTACATGCACACCACAAATCAAACAGTAGGACAGCGCCACGTAACAGACATGTGGTTCCTCTCTGGTAAGCTGGTAGAAGGGCAGGGGGCGGGTGGTGAGGTGTTGCTAGACAGAATGTAATTTCCTTCCATCATTGCCTCAATCGCTACAGAGCTCTTAATGGTCTGACACACACACACACACACACACACACACACACACACACACACACACACACACACACACACACACACACACACACACACACACACTCTCTCTCTCTCTAGTAGGCAGACAAATAGGCATTGTATGACCTTTGCGTGTAGGGGTAGAGACTAGAGTCAGGGGGGAAAGGGTAATGTATAGAATCTACAGCGTGATATCTTCGTTATGGTTTTTGGTACCTACCTCTCCTTTTCCTCTCTCTCTCTCTCTCTCTCTCTCTCTCTCTCTCTCTCTCTCTACATCAATCAGAGAGACAGCAGCAGATTAAGATACAGCCAGAGTCATGTTCCTGTGAAGGTCACCATGTGATTGAGTTTGCAGCTTTGATAGGCAGCCACCTCGCTCTCTCCTTCTGTCTACCTGTCAGTCTGACATGTCTGTATACATTCACATGACAGCCGTGCCTGATGTGTTCAACCCCACGGGCAGATTGACGCGCACGCTGACACTGCTGCATGCTGGGAGAGCGGCGCCACAGGCGCGGCTCCTCGTCCAACACAAGGGGTGACTGTCTGCAGTTGTGCCCGATTGCATGGAATGGAACAGTGTATGGAAGACGTCTACACTTTGCCAAGTGCCATGGCAAAGTGCCACTGAGCAAGGCAGCAAACTCGCAAGTGCTCAAAATGATCGGCTCTGTGGGTTGTGTGTGTTTACTAGAACTGGAGGTTAGGGGTGTAAAAACAAAAAGTGGCTAGTTTCTCCTTGCTTGTCATTTAGCTTCAACGAGAGTTTTGAGAAAGACAGAAAAAGATAGACCCATTGATCCATTGATCAGTTGATTAGTTGATTGATTGAACAGTTGATTGATTGAACCATTGATTGTCTAATTATTGATTCATTGGCTCATTATGTCAGTGTTTAAAATCGTATGGATTTGGAGCCTTGCAACAGATTAGCATTCTGCCGGCTGCCTGCTGCCAGCACTGCAGCAAGCGGGAGTTGAGATTAAACTGTCCTACACACACAGCATACAAACTCAAACATGTCACAATACATCATGGTCTATTCTAATGTCAGATTACCTGAACATTAATATTAAACATTAACATGATTACATTAATATTATGTCCTCTGCAGAGCAGACCTGAGATGCTGGCCTGAGGCAATATGCTACACAGTCAAATCCTCAGTGTTAATTCATCAAGTAAATCTGAAAGTGTACAAATGTAACCAAACTGACCGGTAAAACGCAGGTTACAGTATACGTACACTTAGCCTTCCTAAATGCCCCTGAGCCTGCTCTCTTTTGTCTGTTGGAAAGGCAATACTCTTGCACCGTAATCATGGAATTGTTTGTGTGACGCTCGTGATGCATACTTCTTGCAGTGGTTTTCCCCATCGCTGTCATGAATCGTTCTGAAAAAGCAAGATGGCTGCCCGAAGCGTGTAAGGGTATTCCATTTCTCACCAATAATGTGTTTTGGCAGTGTGACATTATCACATTTCCATTGTCACAGCAGGATGATACAGTACAGTATCGATATTGCGTATAACATATCATGTGAGATGAATGTTGTTTTTGCTGTATGGGTTATTCCTGAGACAATCGCATACGCACACGAGCTTAGGAATGACAGCTGTCCTTTGTGTGTGTTTGCATGTCAGGATCAAAGTCAACGACCAGATTGTGGAGGTTGATGGCACCAGTCTGGTGGGAGTCACACAGAGCTTTGCTGCCTCTGTCCTCCGAAACACAGCAGGAGTTGTCCGGTAAGGTCACATGCATGCACGCACGCACGCACGCACGCACACACGCGCACACACACACACACACGCATACACGCACACACGCACGTTTTGAGACAAATAAACAGATTTAAACTATTAGCCCTAAGTAGCTTCTTTTTACCAGCTTGCAAAGCACGCTGGTCTAAGAAGAGACTGAGTCTAGTCAACACTTTCTCAACACTTTCTTGACACTTTTTCATCATTGCCTGTCCAATGGGGATACTTTCCCATACTCTGAAAGGGCGGTCTCGTCCTCCCAAGCTATGGTACTAGACACGCCTCTCGCCTCTATTGCAGTGTTGCCAGATTCTGCGAGAGAAGTAAGCAACAGGTCTAAGCCAATGGGGAGCCACTAGCAGTGTTGCCAGATTATGCGAGACAAATCAGAGAAAACAGAAAGCAAGCTGGTATACATGACTGAGTCATGTATTTTTTTTTAAAGCTACAGACAGGTTCACTTTTCATCAAGACACCGAATGATCTCTTTGCAGATTACATACAGCATTATTTAAATAAGGTCAGTCATAAGAAAATCATATCTTTCATCATTTTAGCCAACTGCTTTACTGTAAAATTGTACATGGCATTCATCAGCATACTGTATGAGCTACAGCACTTAGTAAAAAGCTGCATTAAGAAGCTGTGCCTGGGCTGTGGCATAGTGCCAATGAGAACTAGCAGACCCTTTAACCTCATCTCAATATCTGAAATGTGCCTAAAGACTCCCGTGTTTTTGAGAAGAGTCTAGTCAGTGTTTGGCAGCCAAAAACAGCAGAGAGCCAGACAATAGACACACAGCATGGCAGGAAGGCTTTGATTTGGGAAGCCAGTTCTGGGCGGTATGACTATGAAGACGCATTATCTAACACTTTGAGTCATCAATATACAGTACTTGTTTTCCTGGTTTGGTAGCGTATGGGGTTGTGTTTTCTTCTCGCTCTCGCTCTCGCTCTCCCTGATCCATTTGAATCCTCAGTTTACTCTTTCTCTGTAAACTCATTTTTTTCTTCTTGACTTGCTTATCACCTCCTGTTTTAACAGATGTCTCCATAGTTTCCTTATGTATTATCCATCCATCCACTGTAGAGTGCACAGTAAAATGCTCAGCGTTAATCCGTCCATTTGTAACTCCAAGGGTTACAAATGGACTTAACAGGTCTCACTCTCTCTGAGTTAAATAATCTATGAGGATTTTACTGTGTGGTGAGACTTTTATTGCCATTAAATAATCCGTACAGTCGGTGGTCAATTACTTTTTGTAACCCCGAACCCCCCTGAGACTTATCACAGCCAGAATGACAGGTGGTGGTGTGAAGGACATCTACTGCATCGATCTGTTGTAAACACACACTCTCTGGGCCTCAACTGCCTGGTCTACACTCTGACGGATAAAGCTTCCTTTCCTTTCAGGGAATGCAGACACTTTGTCAAATAATATTTTTAGCAAACAGCTTAGTACATCAAGTGGTGACAGCAAGTTTGTAGGTTTAGCTTCTCCACTGGAGTGGGACATACGGTAATATAGGGAAGACCCAATATACAGTAGTAGTTGTATTTTATTTCATTTTGGTTTTCATTGCTACTCCTTTTTCCCAAGTGACTTGTTCACCCAAAAACCCAATATTTACCTACCTATTAGTAGATGCAAGACACAGAGAGCATACTGCTGGGTTCCCCAATAGGCGGCCCGCGGGCCATTTGCGGCCCGCGAGAGGCAACTGTCCGGCCCGCGACGACTCCTGTGATAAAAAAAAATTGGAAGAAAAAAAAGATGTTTAGAATTTTTTTTTTTTTTAAGAAATGATATCTGTAATTCTGTATTACTGTTCAAGCAGACTAACAAACACATCTGCAATTAAATTGTTGATTCTGGACTTATTTAGATTTTCAGTATGCACAACTGGCTGCTGTTAATCTGTATTACTTTTCAAGCAGACTGTAAACAACCAAATATTTTAAGTAAATAGTTGGAAACAAAATAAGTATAAAATAATAATCAGAGTGCATTTTTTCCTTGTGTGACCCTCAACACAAGATTTAAGAATCCCAGGCCTAAAATAACACTGTCAAATTAGCTCGATTAGAGAAAAAGAACGAATAAAAAACAAATTCATTGTGCTTCGCACAATGCTCCTGGCCCTCGGCTTGGTACCTGAGACATAATTTGGCCCTTGGGGAAAAGTAATTGGGGAACCCTGACATACTGTATAATGTTAATGTAGACAGTGTCTGAATGAAGATGTGTACAGTATTACGTCAGTGATCCTGGTAATGGCTGGATGGATGTTGTTTGTCTTTCTTATATTGACTTTGGCACAACAGGATATAGCTTAGGTCCAGCTATTTTTCATGTATGGCCAGCCTTATAAACGGATATGACTGACTGACTGACTGACTGACTGACTGATGAAGTTATGCCATTGCTAATGACTAACTAGGTAATCACAGAGCAGTCGTGTGCATGTTAACTGTGCCCAGCTATCACTCACAGCAGAGTAATAGTTCTGCCCGAAGGTATCATCAAACCCTTCTCTCTCTGCCTCTTTTTTCGCTTAACATACATTTCCCTCTTAATCTATCCTCTCTCATACGCTGATGCTACTCCTCCTCCTCTTCGTCCGTCTCAGTAAATCCTTCCGCTCGCTGATCACTGGAGGTTTTATGGCCCACTGTCCTAGTTCTGCAGTTTCAACTATATTTAACCCTGACTTCCTAGCAAATCAATCTAGAACTGTGTTCAGTTCCACAGAGAGACCCCCCCCCCCCAGCTTCTGTTGTGAAAACTCACCTTTTAAAGGTCCTCCTGTCATACAGACCACCTGGAGAGAACATCTTTGGGAAATTATGTAAAAAATGTTTATCAGATTTATTGAAGGTATACAGTATACATTTGTGGCACACTTATTAATAGAAGGTACTGTATATAAGACTTATAGACGGTATATACTGTCTATCTATAGCCTACATTAAGTACACTTACTGTACATCGTATGACGGAGTATAATTGAGGCATTACTCCATCTTCCATCACCCTCGCTCTTCACCTCTCCGTTCTGCATCTTTCCTTTCCTTTTGTCCTCAAGTGAAGAGTGAGGGGAAGTAGACTGGCATGGCCAGATTGGTCTGGTTTCCAGGCTAAGAGGGAAGTGAGAGCAGAGCAGAGAAGAGGAACGGAGCACTTTCTTTCAGTAGAATCAGTCACAAAAACAAACAAGACTTGATTTGAGGGCCTTGAAGCCCTAAAGCCTTAAAGATCCCCGATCATAGATTTTACACCACACAAGTTTGATTAAATCTTAGAGAATGTGGAAGTTTTACACTCCCAAGAGTTACAGTAAAAACAGATTTTGATGTGCACTCTTTGTTAATTGAAAAAGAAAAAGGGTTTATGAGTAAAGCCAGGGTTCTGCTCTTGGAAATGAAGCACCTCTGTGCGTGTGTGTGACGTGTGTACATGCGTGCGTGCATGCGTGCAAGCGTGGTGTGCATGTGTTGTGTTGTGTTGTGTTGTGTGTGTG